>NW_028188238.1:30200-65200 GCF_964204655.1 Triturus cristatus
CCACTGCACTGCACTAAACCCTAAAACACCAGCCCCAGCAAGACCCCCTACACTCCCCGAACACCACTGCACTGCCCAAAACCCTGAAACACCACCACCAGGAAGACCTCCTACACTTCCCAAACAACAATGCCATGCCCTAAACCCTGAAACACCAACCCCAGTACGACCCCCTACACTGCCCGAACACCACTGCACTGCCCTAAACCCTGAAACACTACACCCAACAAAACCCTCTACACTGCCTGAACACCACTGCACTGCCCTAAACCCTAAAACACCACCCACAGCAAGACCCCCCTACACTGCCCGAACACCACTGCACTGCAATAAACCCTGTAACACCAGCCCCAGCACGATCCGATACACTGCCCGAACACCACTGCACTGCCCTAAACCCTGAAACACCAGCCCCAGCACGAACCCCTACACTGCCCAAACACCACTGCACTGCCCTAAATCCTAAAACATAAGCCCCAGCACGACCCCATACACTGCCCGAACCCCACTGCACTGCACTGCCCTAATCCCTGAAACACCAGCCCCAGCATGAACCCCTTCACTGCCCGAACACCACTGCACTGCCCTAAGCCCTGAAACAACAGCCCCAGCACAACACCCTACACTGCAAGAACACCACTGCACTGCTCTAAACCCTGAAAAACCTTCCCCAGTATGACCCCTTACTCTGCACGAACACCACAGCTCTGCCCTAAACCCTGAAACACCAGCCCCAGCAATACCCACTACACTCCCCGAACACCACTGCACTGCCCAAAACCCTGAAACACCAGCACCAGCAAGACCTCCTACACTTCCCAAACAACAATGCCCTGCCCTAAACCCTGAAACACCAACCCCAGTACGACCCCCTACACTGCCCGAACACCACTGCACTGCCCTAAACCCTGAAACACCAGCCCCAGCAAGAACCCCTACACTGCCAGAACACCACTGCACTACCCTAAACCCTGAAACACCAGCCCCAGCAAGACCCCCTACACTGCCCTAACACCACTGCACTGCCCAAAACCCTGAAACACCAGCCCCAGCAAGACCCCCTACACTGCCCGAACACCACTGCACTGGCCAAAACCCTGAAACACCAGCCCCAGCAAGACCCCCTACACTGTCCTCAAACCACTGCCCTAAACCCTGAAACACCAGTCCCAGAACGACCCCCTACTCTGACCAAACACCACTGCACTGCAATAAACCCTGTAACACCAGCCCCAGCACGACCCACTACACTGCCCGAACACCATTGCACTGCCCTTAACCCTGACACACCAGCTCCAGCAAGACCCCCTACACTGCTCGAACACCACAGCACTGCACTTATCCCTGAAACACCACCCAGTACGACCCCCTACACTGCACGAACACCACTGCACTGCTCTGACCTACACCCTGAAACACCAGCCCCAGCTCGACCCCCTACACTGCCCGAACACCACTGCACTACCCTAAACCCTGAAAAACAAGCCCCGGACGACCCCCTACAGTGCAAAACACCACTGCACTGCTCTAAACCCTGAAACACCAGCCCCAGCACAACACCTACACTGCCCAATCACCACTGCACTGCCCTAAACCCTGAAACACCAGACCCAGCACAACCCCTACACTGCACAAACACCACTGCACTACCCTAAACCCTCAAACACCACCCCTGCATGAACACCTACACTGCCCGAACACCACTGCACTTCCCTAAACACTCAAACACCACCCCTTGCACGACCCCCTAAACTGCCCGAACACCATTGCTCTGCCCTAAACCCTGAAACACCACCCCCTTCTCAACCCCCTATACTGCCCAAACACCACTGCACTCGCCTAAAGCCTGAAACACCACCCCCTGCACGACCCCTACACTACATGAAAACCACTGCACTGCAATAAACCCTGTAACACCAGCCCCAGCACGACCCCATACACTGCCCAAACACCACTGCACTGCCCTAAACACTAAATCACCAGCCCCAGCATGAATCCCTACACTGCCCGAACACCATTGCACTGCCCTAAATCCTGAAACATAAGCCCCAGCACGACCCCCCTACACTGCCCGAACACCACTGCACTGCAATAAACCCTGTAACACCAGCCCCAGCATGACCCCATACACTGCCCGAACACCAGTGCACTGCCCTAAACCCTGGAACACCACCCCCGCACGACCCGCTACACTGCCCAAACACAACTGCACTGCCCTAAACACTAAACACCACCCCGCACGACCCCCTACACTGCCCGAACACCACTGCTCTGCCCTAAACCCTGAAACACCACCCCCAGCATGACCCCCTACACTGCCCGAACACCACTGCTCTACCCTAAACCCTGAAACACCAGCCCCTACATGACCCCTTACACTGCCCGAACACCACTGCTCTACCCTAAACCCTGAAACACCAGCCCCTGCCCGTCCCCCTACACTGCCCTAACACCACTGCACTGCCCTAAACCCTAAACACCAGCCCCAGAACGACCCCCTACTCTGCCCAAACACCACTACACTGCCCTAAACCCTGAAACACCAGCCCCAACACGACCCCCTATACTGCCCGAACACCACTGCTCTACCCTAAACCCTGAAACACCAGCCCCTGCATGACCCCTTACACTGCCCGAACACCACTGCTCAACCCTAAACCCTGAAACACCAGCCCCTGCCCGTCCCCCTACACTGCCCTAACACCACTGCACTGCCCTAAACCCTAAACACCAGCCCCAGAACGACCCCCTAATCTGCCCAAACACCACTACTCTGCCCTAAACCCTGAAACACCAGCCCCAGCACAACCCCCTACACTGCCTGAAGAGCACTGCACTGCCCTAAACCCTGAAACACCAGCCCCAGCAAGACCCCCTACACTGCCCGAACACCACTGCACTGCCCTAAACCCTAAAACACCAGCCCCAGCAAGACCCCCTACACTCCCCGAACACCACTGCACTGCCCAAAACCCTGAAACACCACCACCAGCAAGACCTCCTACACTTCCCAAACAACAATGCCATGCCCTAAACCCTGAAACACCAACCCCAGTACGACCCCCTACACTGCCCGAACACCACTGCACTGCCCTAAACCCTGAAACACTACACCCAACAAAACCCCCTACACTGCCCGAACACCACTGCACTGCCCTAAACCCTAAAACACCACCCACAGCAAGACCCCCCTACACTCCCCGAACACCACTGCACTGCAATAAACCCTGTAACACCAGCCCCAGCATGACCCGATACACTGCCCGAACACCACTGCACTGCCCTAAACCCTGAAACACCAGCCCCAGCACGAATCCCTACACTGCCCAAACACCACTGCACTGCCCTAAATACTAAAACAAAAGCCCCAGCACAACCCCATACACTGCCCGAACCCCACTGCACTGCCCTAATCCCTGAAACACCAGCCCCAGCATGAACCCCTTCACTGCCCGAACACCACTGCACTGCCCTAAACCCTGAAACAACAGCCCCAGCACAACACCCTACACTGCAAGAACACCACTGCACTGCCCTAAACCCTGAAAAACCATCCCCAGTATGACCCCTTACTCTGCACGAACACCACAGCTCTGCCCTAAACCCTGAAACACCAGCCCCAGCAATACCCACTACACTCCCCGAACACCACTGCACTGCCCAAAACCCTAAAACACCAGCACCAGCAAGACCTCCTACACTTCCCAAACAACAATGCCCTGCCCTAAACCCTGAAACACCAACCCCAGTACGACCCCCTACACTGTCCGAACACCACCGCACTGCCCTAAACCCTGAAACACTACCCCCAACAAGACCCCCTACACTGCCCGAACACCACTGCACTGCCCTAAACCCTGAAACACCAGCCCCAGCAAGAACCCCTACACTGCCAGAACACCACTGCACTGCCCTAAACCCTGAAACACCAGCCCCAGCAAGACCCCCTACACTGCCCGAACACCACTGCACTGCCCACAACCCTGAAACACCAGCCCCAGCAAGACCCCCTACACTGCCCGAACACCACTGCACTGGCCAAAACCCTGAAACACCAGCCCCAGCAAGACCCCCTACACTGTCCTAAAACCTCTGCCCTAAACCCTGAAACACCAGTCCCAGAACGACCCCCTACTCTGACCAAACACCACTGCTCTGCCATAAACCCTGAAACACCAGCCCCAGCAAGACCCCCTACACTGCCAGAAAACCACTGCACTGCCCTAAAACCTGAAACACCAGCCCCAGCAAGACCCCCTACACTGCCCGAACACCACTGCACTGCCCAAAACCCTGAAACACCAGCCCCAGCAAGACCCCCTGCACTCCCCGAACACCACTGCACTGCCCAAAGACCTGAAACACCACCACCAGGAAGACCTCCTACACTTCCCAAACAACAATGCCCTGCCCTAAACCCTGAAACACCAACCCCAGTACGACCCCCTACACTGCCCGAACACCACTGCACTGCCCTAAACCCTGAAATACTACCCCCAACAAGACCCCCTACACTGCCCGAACACCACTGCACTGCCCTAAACTCTGAAACACCACCCCCAGCAATACCCCCCTACACTGCCCGAACACCACTGCACTGCAATAAACCCTGTAACACCAGCCCCAGCACGACCCCATACACTGCCCGAACACCACTGCACTGCCCTAAACACTGAATCACCAGCCCCAGCATGAATCCCTACACTGCCCGAACACCACTGCACTGCCCTAAATCCTGAAAAATAAGCCCCAGCACGACCCCCCTACACTGCCCGAACACCACTGCACTGCAATAAACCCTGTAACACCAGCCCCAGCACGACCCCATACACTGCCCAAACACCAGTGCACTGCCCTAAACCCTGGAACACCACCCCCGCACGACCCGCTACACTGCCCAAACACAACTGCACTGCCCTAAACCCTAAACACCACCCCGCACGACCCCCTACACTGCCCGAACACCACTGCTCTGCCCTAAACCCTGAAACACCACCCCCAGCATGACCCCCTACACTGCCCGAACACCACTGCTCTACCCTAAACCCTGAAACACCAGCCCCTGCACGACCCCTTACACTGCCCTAACACCACTGCTCTACCCTTAACCCTGAAACACCAGCCCCTGCCCGTCCCCCTACACTGTCCTAACACCACTGCACTGCCCTCAACCCTGAAACACCAGCCCCAGCAAGACGCCCTACACTGCCCGAACACCACTGCACTGCCCTAAACCCTAAAACACCAGCCCCAGCAAGACCCCCTACACTCCCCGAACACCACTGCACTGCCCAAAACCCTGAAACACCACCACCAGCAAGACCTCCTACACTTCCCAAACAACAATGCCATGCCCTAAACCCTGAAACACCAACCCCAGTACGACCCCCTACATTGCCTGAACACCACTGCACTGCCCTAAACCCTGAAACACTGCCCCCAAAAAGACCCCCTACACTGCCCGAACACCACTGCACTGCCCTAAACCCTGAAACACCACCCACAGCAAGACCCCCTACACTGCCCGAACACCACTGCACTGCCCTAAACCCTGAAACACCAGCCCCAGCACGAACCCCTACACTGCCCAAACACCACTGCACTGCCCTAAATCCTAAAACATAAGCCCCAGCACGACCCCATACACTGCCCGAACCCCACTGCACTGCACTGCCCTAATCCCTGAAACACCAGCCCCAGCATGAACCCCTTCACTGCCCGAACACCACTGCACTGCCCTAAGCCCTGAAACAACAGCCCCAGCACAACACCCTACACTGCAAGAACACCACTGCACTGCTCTAAACCCTGAAAAACCTTCCCCAGTATGACCCCTTACTCTGCACGAACACCACAGCTCTGCCCTAAACCCTGAAACACCAGCCCCAGCAATACCCACTACACTCCCCGAACACCACTGCACTGCCCAAAACCCTGAAACACCAGCACCAGCAAGACCTCCTACACTTCCCAAACAACAATGCCCTGCCCTAAACCCTGAAACACCAACCCCAGTACGACCCCCTACACTGCCCGAACACCACTGCACTGCCCTAAACCCTGAAACACCAGCCCCAGCAAGAACCCCTACACTGCCAGAACACCACTGCACTACCCTAAACCCTGAAACACCAGCCCCAGCAAGACCCCCTACACTGCCCTAACACCACTGCACTGCCCAAAACCCTGAAACACCAGCCCCAGCAAGACCCCCTACACTGCCCGAACACCACTGCACTGGCCAAAACCCTGAAACACCAGCCCCAGCAAGACCCCCTACACTGTCCTCAAACCACTGCCCTAAACCCTGAAACACCAGTCCCAGAACGACCCCCTACTCTGACCAAACACCACTGCACTGCAATAAACCCTGTAACACCAGCCCCAGCACGACCCACTACACTGCCCGAACACCATTGCACTGCCCTTAACCCTGACACACCAGCTCCAGCAAGACCCCCTACACTGCTCGAACACCACAGCACTGCACTTATCCCTGAAACACCACCCAGTACGACCCCCTACACTGCACGAACACCACTGCACTGCTCTGACCTACACCCTGAAACACCAGCCCCAGCTCGACCCCCTACACTGCCCGAACACCACTGCACTACCCTAAACCCTGAAAAACAAGCCCCGGACGACCCCCTACAGTGCAAAACTCCACTGCACTGCTCTAAACCCTGAAACACCAGCCCCAGCACAACACCTACACTGCCCAATCACCACTGCACTGCCCTAAACCCTGAAACACCAGACCCAGCACAACCCCTACACTGCACAAACACCACTGCACTACCCTAAACCCTCAAACACCACCCCTGCATGAACACCTACACTGCCCGAACACCACTGCACTTCCCTAAACACTCAAACACCACCCCTTGCACGACCCCCTAAACTGCCCGAACACCATTGCTCTGCCCTAAACCCTGAAACACCACCCCCTTCTCAACCCCCTATACTGCCCAAACACCACTGCACTCGCCTAAAGCCTGAAACACCACCCCCTGCACGACCCCTACACTACATGAAAACCACTGCACTGCAATAAACCCTGTAACACCAGCCCCAGCACGACCCCATACACTGCCCGAACACCACTGCACTGCCCTAAACACTAAATCACCAGCCCCAGCATGAATCCCTACACTGCCCGAACACCATTGCACTGCCCTAAATCCTGAAACATAAGCCCCAGCACGACCCCCCTACACTGCCCGAACACCACTGCACTGCAATAAACCCTGTAACACCAGCCCCAGCATGACCCCATACACTGCCCGAACACCAGTGCACTGCCCTAAACCCTGGAACACCACCCCCGCACGACCCGCTACACTGCCCAAACACAACTGCACTGCCCTAAACACTAAACACCACCCCGCACGACCCCCTACACTGCCCGAACACCACTGCTCTGCCCTAAACCCTGAAACACCACCCCCAGCATGACCCCCTACACTGCCCGAACACCACTGCTCTACCCTAAACCCTGAAACACCAGCCCCTACATGACCCCTTACACTGCCCGAACACCACTGCTCTACCCTAAACCCTGAAACACCAGCCCCTGCCCGTCCCCCTACACTGCCCTAACACCACTGCACTGCCCTAAACCCTAAACACCAGCCCCAGAACGACCCCCTACTCTGCCCAAACACCACTACACTGCCCTAAACCCTGAAACACCAGCCCCAACACGACCCCCTATACTGCCCGAACACCACTGCTCTACCCTAAACCCTGAAACACCAGCCCCTGCATGACCCCTTACACTGCCCGAACACCACTGCTCAACCCTAAACCCTGAAACACCAGCCCCTGCCCGTCCCCCTACACTGCCCTAACACCACTGCACTGCCCTAAACCCTAAACACCAGCCCCAGAACGACCCCCTAATCTGCCCAAACACCACTACTCTGCCCTAAACCCTGAAACACCAGCCCCAGCACAACCCCCTACACTGCCTGAAGAGCACTGCACTGCCCTAAACCCTGAAACACCAGCCCCAGCAAGACCCCCTACACTGCCCGAACACCACTGCACTGCCCTAAACCCTAAAACACCAGCCCCAGCAAGACCCCCTACACTCCCCGAACACCACTGCACTGCCCAAAACCCTGAAACACCACCACCAGCAAGACCTCCTACACTTCCCAAACAACAATGCCATGCCCTAAACCCTGAAACACCAACCCCAGTACGACCCCCTACACTGCCCGAACACCACTGCACTGCCCTAAACCCTGAAACACTACACCCAACAAAACCCCCTACACTGCCCGAACACCACTGCACTGCCCTAAACCCTAAAACACCACCCACAGCAAGACCCCCCTACACTCCCCGAACACCACTGCACTGCAATAAACCCTGTAACACCAGCCCCAGCATGACCCGATACACTGCCCGAACACCACTGCACTGCCCTAAACCCTGAAACACCAGCCCCAGCACGAATCCCTACACTGCCCAAACACCACTGCACTGCCCTAAATACTAAAACAAAAGCCCCAGCACAACCCCATACACTGCCCGAACCCCACTGCACTGCCCTAATCCCTGAAACACCAGCCCCAGCATGAACCCCTTCACTGCCCGAACACCACTGCACTGCCCTAAACCCTGAAACAACAGCCCCAGCACAACACCCTACACTGCAAGAACACCACTGCACTGCCCTAAACCCTGAAAAACCATCCCCAGTATGACCCCTTACTCTGCACGAACACCACAGCTCTGCCCTAAACCCTGAAACACCAGCCCCAGCAATACCCACTACACTCCCCGAACACCACTGCACTGCCCAAAACCCTAAAACACCAGCACCAGCAAGACCTCCTACACTTCCCAAACAACAATGCCCTGCCCTAAACCCTGAAACACCAACCCCAGTACGACCCCCTACACTGTCCGAACACCACCGCACTGCCCTAAACCCTGAAACACTACCCCCAACAAGACCCCCTACACTGCCCGAACACCACTGCACTGCCCTAAACCCTGAAACACCAGCCCCAGCAAGAACCCCTACACTGCCAGAACACCACTGCACTGCCCTAAACCCTGAAACACCAGCCCCAGCAAGACCCCCTACACTGCCCGAACACCACTGCACTGCCCACAACCCTGAAACACCAGCCCCAGCAAGACCCCCTACACTGCCCGAACACCACTGCACTGGCCAAAACCCTGAAACACCAGCCCCAGCAAGACCCCCTACACTGTCCTAAAACCTCTGCCCTAAACCCTGAAACACCAGTCCCAGAACGACCCCCTACTCTGACCAAACACCACTGCTCTGCCATAAACCCTGAAACACCAGCCCCAGCAAGACCCCCTACACTGCCAGAAAACCACTGCACTGCCCTAAAACCTGAAACACCAGCCCCAGCAAGACCCCCTACACTGCCCGAACACCACTGCACAGCAAGACCCCCTGCACTCCCCGAACACCACTGCACTGCCCAAAGACCTGAAACACCACCACCAGGAAGACCTCCTACACTTCCCAAACAACAATGCCCTGCCCTAAACCCTGAAACACCAACCCCAGTACGACCCCCTACACTGCCCGAACACCACTGCACTGCCCTAAACCCTGAAATACTACCCCCAACAAGACCCCCTACACTGCCCGAACACCACTGCACTGCCCTAAACTCTGAAACACCACCCCCAGCAATACCCCCCTACACTGCCCGAACACCACTGCACTGCAATAAACCCTGTAACACCAGCCCCAGCACGACCCCATACACTGCCCGAACACCACTGCACTGCCCTAAACACTGAATCACCAGCCCCAGCATGAATCCCTACACTGCCCGAACACCACTGCACTGCCCTAAATCCTGAAAAATAAGCCCCAGCACGACCCCCCTACACTGCCCGAACACCACTGCACTGCAATAAACCCTGTAACACCAGCCCCAGCACGACCCCATACACTGCCCAAACACCAGTGCACTGCCCTAAACCCTGGAACACCACCCCCGCACGACCCGCTACACTGCCCAAACACAACTGCACTGCCCTAAACCCTAAACACCACCCCGCACGACCCCCTACACTGCCCGAACACCACTGCTCTGCCCTAAACCCTGAAACACCACCCCCAGCATGACCCCCTACACTGCCCGAACACCACTGCTCTACCCTAAACCCTGAAACACCAGCCCCTGCACGACCCCTTACACTGCCCTAACACCACTGCTCTACCCTTAACCCTGAAACACCAGCCCCTGCCCGTCCCCCTACACTGTCCTAACACCACTGCACTGCCCTCAACCCTGAAACACCAGCCCCAGCAAGACGCCCTACACTGCCCGAACACCACTGCACTGCCCTAAACCCTAAAACACCAGCCCCAGCAAGACCCCCTACACTCCCCGAACACCACTGCACTGCCCAAAACCCTGAAACACCACCACCAGCAAGACCTCCTACACTTCCCAAACAACAATGCCATGCCCTAAACCCTGAAACACCAACCCCAGTACGACCCCCTACATTGCCTGAACACCACTGCACTGCCCTAAACCCTGAAACACTGCCCCCAAAAAGACCCCCTACACTGCCCGAACACCACTGCACTGCCCTAAACCCTGAAACACCACCCACAGCAAGACCCCCTACACTGCCCGACCACCACTGCACTGCAATAAACCCTGTAACACCAGCCCCAGCACGACCCCATACACGGCCCAAACACCACTGCACTGCCCTAAACCCTGAAACACCAGCCCCAGCACGAACCCCTACACTGCCCGAACACCACTGCACTGCCCTAAATCCTGAAACATAAGCCCCAGCATGACCCCATACACTGCCCGAACCCCACTGCACTGCCCTAATCCCTGAAACACCAGCCCCAGCATGAACCCCTTCACTGCCCGAACACCACTGCACTGCCCTAAACCCTGAAACAACAGCCCCAGCACAACACCCTACACTGCAAGAACACCACTGCACTGCCCTAAACCCTAAAAAACCTTCCCCAGTATGACCCCTTACTCTGCACGAACACCACAGCTCTGCCCTAAACCCTGAAACACCAGCCCCAGCAATACCCACTACACTCCCCGAACACCACTGCACTGCCCAAAACCCTGAAACACCAGCACCAGCAAGACCTCCTCCACTTCCCAAACAACAATGCCCTGCCCTAAACCCTGAAACACCAACCCCAGTACGACCCCCTACACTGCCCGAACACCACTGCACTGCCCTAAACCCTGAAACACTACCCCCAACAAGACCCCCTACACTGCCCGAACACCACTGCACTGCCCTAAACCCTGAAACACCACCCCCAGCAAGACCCCCTACACTGCCCGAACACCACTGCACTGCCCTAAACCCTGAAATACCAGCCCCAGCATGACCCCCTACACTGCCCAAATACCACTGCACTGACCTAAACCCTGAAAGACCAGCCCCAGCACCAATCCCTACACTGCCCAAACACCACTGCTCTGCCCTAAACCCTGAATCACCACCACCAGCAAGACCCCCTACACTGCCTGAACACCACTGCCCTAAACCCTGAAACCCCACCCCCTGCAGGACCCCATGCACTGCCCGAACACCACTGCACTGCCCTATTCCCTGAAACACCAGCCCCAGCACGACCCCCTACACTGCTGTAACACCACTGCACTGCCCTAAACCCTGAAACACCACCCCCTGCAGGACCCCATGCACTGCCCGAACACCACTGCACTGCCCTATTCCCTGAAACACCAGCCCCAGCACCACCCCCTACAATGCCCGAACAACACTGCACTGCCCTAAATCCTGAAACACCATCTCCAGCACAACACCCTACTCTGCCCAAACACCACTAATCTGCCCTAAACCCTGAATCACTATCCCTGGCATAACACCCTACACTATCCAAACATACCTGCACTGCCCTAAACCCTGAAACAAAACCCCAGCACGACCCCCTACACTTCCTGAACACTACTGCACTGCCCTACACCCTAAAACACCATCCCCACCCTGACCCCTACACTGCCCGAACATCACTGCACTGCCCTATACCTTGAAACACCAGCCCCAGCAAGACCCCCTACAATGCCTGAACACCACTGTACTACCCAAAACCCTGAAACACCAGCCACAGCACGACCCCCTACACTGCCCGAACACCAATGCCCTAAACCCTGAAACACCAGCACCAGCACCACCCCCTACACTGCCCGAACAACACTGCACTGCCTAAAACCCTGAAACACCAGCCACAGCACGACCCCCTACACTGCCCGAACACCACTGCCCTAAACCCTGAAACACCAGCCCCCGCACTACCCCCTACACTGCCCGAACACCAATGCACTTCCATAAACCCATAAACACCACCCCCATGCTCGACCCCCTACACTGCCCAAAAACCATTGCACTCGCCTAAAGCCTGAAACACCACCCCCTGGACGAACACCTACACTGCCCGAACACCACTGCCCTAAACCCTGAAATAGCAGCCCCAGCACGACCCCTACACTGCCCGAACACTGCTGCACTGCCCTAAACCCTGAAACACCAGCCCCAGCATGACCCCCTACACTGCCCAAATACCACTGCACTGACCTAAACCCTGAAAGACCAGCCCCAGCACCAATCCCTACACTGCCCAAACACCACTGCTCTGCCCTAAACCCTGAATCACCACCACCAGCAAGACCCCCTACACTGCCTGAACACCACTGCCCTAAACCCTGAAACACCACCCCCTGCAGGACCCCATGCACTGCCCGAACACCACTGCACTGCCCTATTCCCTGAAACACCAGCCCCAGCACGACCCCCTACACTGCTGGAACACCACTGCACTGCCCTAAACCCTGAAACACCACCCCCTGCAGGACCCCATGCACTGCCCGAACACCACTGCACTGCCCTATTCCCTGAAACACCAGCCCCAGCACCACCCCCTACAATGCCCGAACAACACTGCACTGCCCTAAATCCTGAAACACCATCTCCAGCACGACACCCTACTCTGCCCAAACACCACTAATCTGCCCTAAACCCTGAATCACTATCCCTGGCATAACACCCTACACTATCCAAACATACCTGCACTGCCCTAAACCCTGAAACAAAACCCCAGCACGACCCCCTACACTTCCTGAACACTACTGCACTGCCCTACACCCTAAAACACCATCCCCACCATGACCCCCTACACTGCCCGAACAGCACTGCACTGCCCTATACCCTGAAACACCAGCCCCAGCAAGACCCCCTACAATGCCTGAACACCACTGCACTACCCAAAACCCTGAAACACCAGCCACAGCACGACCCCCTACACTGCCCGAACACCAATGCCCTAAACCCTGAAACACCAGCACCAGCACCACCCCCTACACTGCCCAAACAACACTGCACTGCCTAAAACCCTGAAACACCAGCCACAGCACGGCCCCCTACACTGCCCGAACACCACTGCCCTAAACCCTGAAACACCAGCCCCCGCACTACCCCCTACACTGCCCGAACACCAATGCACTTCCATAAACCCATAAACACCACCCCCATGCTCGACCCCCTACACTGCCCAAAAACCATTGCACTCGCCTAAAGCCTGAAACACCACCCCCTGGACGAACACCTACACTGCCCGAACACCACTGCCCTAAACCCTGAAATAGCAGCCCCAGCACGACCCCTACACTGCCCGAACACTGCTGCACTGCCCTAAACCCTGAAACACCAGCCCCAGCATGACCCCCTACACTGTCTGAACACCACTATCTGCCCTAAACCCTGAAACACCAGCCCCAGCACAACACCCCACACTCTCCGAACACCACTGCACTGCCCTTAACCCTGAAACACCACCCCAGCACGACACCCTACACTGCTCGAACACCTCTGCACTGCCCTAAACCCTGAAAAGCCAGCCCCAGCACGACCCGATACACTAGCCGAACAGCACTGCACTGCCCAAAACCCTGAAACACCATTTCCAGCAAGACACCCTATACTGCCCGAACACCACTGCACTGCCCAAAACCCTGAAAGACCAGCCCCAGCACCATCCCCTACACTGCCCGAATACATCTGCTCTGCCCTAAACCCTGAATCACCTGCCCCAGCACAACGCCCTACACTGCCCGAACACCAATGTACTGCCTTAAACCCTGAAACACCACCCCCTGCAGGACCCCCTGTACTGCCCGAACACCACTGCACTGTCCCATACCCTGAAACACCAGCCGCGGCACTACACCCTAAACTGCCCGAACACCACTGCACTGCCCTAAACCTTGAAACACCAGCCCAAGCACCAACCCCCTACACTGCCCGAACACCACTGCACTGTCCTAAACCCTGAAACACCAGCCCCAGCACGACCTGCTACTCTGCACGAACACCACTGCACTGCCCTAAACCCTGAAAAACCATCCCCAGCACAACCCCCTACACTACCTGAACAGCATTGCACTGCCCTAAACCCTAAAACACCATCTCCAGCAAGACACCCTACACTGCCCGTACACCACTGCACTGCCGTAAACCCTGAAAAACCTTCCCCAGCACGACCCCTTACTCTGCACGAACACCGCAGCTCTGCTCTAAACCCTGAAACACCAGTCCCAGCAATACCCACTACACTGCCCGAACACCACTGCACTGCCCTTAACCCTGACACACCAGCTCCAGCAAGACCCCCTACACTCCTTGAACACCACTGCACTGCACTAATCCCTGAAACACCACCCAGCACGACCCCCTTTACTGCAGGAACACCACTGCACTGCTCTGACCTACACCCTGAAACACCAGCCCCAGCACGACCCCCTACACTGCCCGAACACCACTGCACTACCCTAAACACTGAAAAACAGGCCCCGGCACGACCCCCTACACTGCCCAAACACAACTGCACTACCCTAAACCCTCAAACACCACCCCTGCATGAACACATACACTGCCCGAACACCACTGCACTTCCCTAAACCCTCAAACACCACCCCTTGCACGACCCCATAAACTGCCCGAACACCATTGCTCTAACCTAAACCCTAAACACCAGCCCCAGAACGACCCCCTACTCTGCCCAAACACCACTGCTCTGCCCTAAACCCTGAAACACCAGCCCCAGCACAACCCCCTACACTGCCTGAAGAGCACTGCACTGCCCTAAACCCTGAAACACCAGCCCCAGCAAGACCCCTACACTACCCGAACACCACTGCACTGCCCTGAACCCTGAAACACCACCCCCAGCAAGACCCCCTACACTGCCCGAACACCATGACACTGCAATAAACCCTGAAACACCAGTCCCAGCATGACCCCATACACTGCCTTAACACCACTGTACTGCCCTAAACCCTGAAACACCAGCCCCAGCACGAACCCCGACACCCCCGAACACCACTGCACTGCCCTAAATCCTGAAACACCAGCCCCAGCACGACCCCATACACTGCCCGGACCCCACTGCACTGCCCTAATCCCTGAAACACCAGCCCCAGCATGAACCCCTACAGTGCCCGAACACCACTGCCCTAATCCCTGAAACACCAACCCCAACAAAACCCCCTACACAGCCCGAACAACACTGCACTGCCCTAAACACTGAAACACCAGCCCCGGCCCGGCCCCCTACACTGCCTGAACACCACTGCACTGCCTTAAACCCTGAAACAACAGCTCCTGTAAGACCCATTACACTGCACAAACAACACTGCACAGCCCTCAACCCTGAAACACCAGCCCCAGCATGAACCCCTACAGTGCCCGAACACCACTGCCCTAATCCCTGAAACACCAACCCCAACAAAACCCCCTACACAGCCCGAACAACACTGCACTGCCCTAAACACTGAAACACCAGCCCCGGCCCGGCCCCCTACACTGCCTGAACACCACTGCACTGCCTTAAACCCTGAAACAACAGCTCCTGTAAGACCCATTACACTGCACAAACAACACTGCACAGCCCTCAACCCTGAAACACCAGCCCCAGCATGAACCCCTACAGTGCCCGAACACCACTGCCCTAATCCCTGAAACACCAACCCCAACAAAACCCCCTACACTGCCCCAACACCACTGCTATGCCCTAAACCCTGAAACACCCGCCCCAGCAAGACCCCCTGCACTCCCCGAACACCACTGCACTGCCCAAAACCCTGAAACACCACCACCAGGAAGACCTCCTACACTTCCCAAACAACAATGCCCTGCCCTAAACCCTGAAACACCAACCCCAGTACGACCCCCTACACTGCCCGAACACCACTGCACTGCCCTAAACCCTGAAACACTACCCCCAACAAGACCCCCTACACTGCCCGAACACCACTGCACTGCCCTAAACTCTGAAACACCACCCCCAGCAATACCCCCCTACACTGCCCGAACACCACTGCACTGCAATAAACCCTGTAACACCAGCCCCAGCACGACCCCATACACTGCCCGAACACTAGTGCACTGCCCTAAACACTAAATCACCAGCCCCAGCATGAATCCCTACGCTGCCCGAACACCATTGCACTGCCCTAAATCCTGAAACATAAGCCCCAGCACCACCACCCTACACTGCCCGAACACCACTGCACTGCAATAAACCCTGTAACACCAGCCCCAGCATGACCCCATACACTGCCCGAACACCAGTGCACTGCCCTAAACCCTGGAACACCACCCCTGCACGACCCGCTACACTGCCCAAACACAACTGCACTGCCCTAAACCCTAAACACCACCCCGCACGACCCCCTACACTGCCCGAACACCACTGCTCTGCCCTAAACCCTGAAACACCACCCCCAGCATGACCCCCTACACTGCCCGAACACCACTGCACTACCCTAAACCCTGAAACACCAGCCCCCGCATGACCCCTTACACTGCCCGAACACCACTGCTCTACCCTAAACCCTGAAACACCAGCCCCTGCCCGTCCCCCTACACTGCCCTAACACCACTGCACTGCCCTAAACCCTAAACAACAGCCCCAGAACGACCCCCTACTCTGCCCAAACACCACTACTCTGCCCTAAACCCTGAAACACCAGCCCCAGCACGACCCCCTACACTGCCTGAAGAGCACTGCACTGCCCTAAACCCTGAAACACCAGCCCCAGCAAGACCCCCTACACTGCCCGAACACCACTGCACTGCACTAAACCCTAAAACACCAGCCCCAGCAAGACCCCCTACACTCCCTGAACACCACTGCACTGCCCAAAACCCTGAAACACCAACCCCAGTACGACCCCCTACACTGCCCGAACACCACTGCACTGCCCTAAACCCTGAAACACTACACCCAACAAAACCCTCTACACTGCCCGAACACCACTGCACTGCCCTAAACCCTAAAACACCACCCACAGCAAGACCCCCCTACACTGCCCGAACACCACTGCACTGCAATAAACCCTGTAACACCAGCCCCAGCACGACCCGATACACTGCCCGAACACCACTGCACTGCCCTAAACCCTGAAACACCAGCCCCAGCACGAACCCCTACACTGCCCAAACACCACTGCACTGCCCTAAATCCTAAAACATAAGCCCCAGCACGACCCCATACACTGCCCGAACCCCACTGCACTGCCCTAATCCCTGAAACACCAGCCCCAGCATGAACCCCTTCACTGCCCGAACACCACTGCACTGCCCTAAGCCCTGAAACAACAGCCCCAGCACAACACCCTACACTGCAAGAACACCACTGCACTGCTCTAAACCCTGAAAAACCTTCCCCAGTATGACCCCTTACTCTGCACGAACACCACAGCTCTGCCCTAAACCCTGAAACACCAGCCCCAGCAATACCCACTACACTCCCCGAACACCACTGCACTGCCCAAAACCCTGAAACACCAGCACCAGCAAGACCTCCTACACTTCCCAAACAACAAGGCCCTGCCCTAAACCCTGAAACACCAACCCCAGTACGACCCCCTACACTGCCCGAACACCACTGCACTGCCCTAAACCCTGAAACACCAGCCCCAGCAAGAACCCCTACACTGCCAGAACACCACTGCACTGCCCTAAACCCTGAAACACCAGCCCCAGCAAGACCCCCTACACTGCCCTAACACCACTGCACTGCCCAAAACCCTGAAACACCAGCCCCAGCAAGACCCCCTACACTGCCCGAACACCACTGCACTGGCCAAAACCCTGAAACACCAGCCCCAGCAAGACCCCCTACACTGTCCTAAAACCACTGCCCTAAACCCTGAAACACCAGTCCCAGAACGACCCCCTACTCTGACCAAACACCACTGCTCTGCCATAAACCCTGAAACACCAGCCCCAGCAAGACCCCCTACACTGCCAGAACACCACTGCACTGCCCTAAAACCTGAAACACCAGCCCCAGCAAGACCCCCTACACTGCCCGAACACCACTGCACTGCACAAAACACTGAAACACCAGCCCCAGCAAGACCCCCTACACTGTCCGAAAACCACTGCCCTAAACCCTGAAACAACAGCCCCAGTACGACCCCCTACAATGCCCGAACACCACTGCACTGCCCTAAACCCTGAAACACCAACCCCAGTAAGACCCCCCTACACTGCCCGAACACCACTGCACTGCAATAAACCCTGTAACACCAGCCCCAGCACGACCCACTACACTGCCCGAACACCATTGCACTGCCCTTAACCCTGACACACCAGCTCCAGCAAGACCCCCTACACTGCTCGAACACCACAGCACTGCACTTATCCCTGAAACACCACCCAGTACGACCCCCTACACTGCACGAACACCACTGCACTGCTCTGACCTACACCCTGAAACACCAGCCCCAGCACGACCCCCTACACTGCCCGAACACCACTGCACTACCCTAAACCCTGAAAAACAAGCCCCGGCACGACCCCCTACAGTGCAAAACACCACTGCACTGCTCTAAACCCTGAAACACCAGCCCCAGCACAACACCTACACTGCCCAATCACCACTGCACTGCCCTAAACCCTGAAACACCAGACCCAGCACAACCCCTACACTGCACAAACACCACTGCACTACCCTAAACCCTCAAACACCACCCCTGCATGAACACCTACACTGCCCGAACACCACTGCACTTCCCTAAACACTCAAACACCACCCCTTGCACGACCCCCTAAACTGCCCGAACACCATTGCTCTGCCCTAATCCCTGAAACACCACCCCCTTCTCAACCCCCTATATTGCCCAAACACCACTGCACTCGCCTAAAGCCTGAAACACCACCCCCTGCACGACCCCCTACACTACATGAAAACCACTGCACTGCAATAAACCCTGTAACACCAGCCCCAGCACGACCCCATACACTGCCCGAACACCACTGCACTGCCATAAACACTAAATCACCAGCCCCAGCATGAATCCCTACACTGCCCGAACACCATTGCACTGCCCTAAATCCTGAAACATAAGCCCCAGCATGACCCCCCTACACTGCACGAACACCACTGCACTGCAATAAACCCTGTAACACCAGCCCCAGCACGACCCCATACACTGTCCGAACACCAGTTCACTGCCCTAAACCCTGGAACACCACCCCCGCACGACCCGCTACACTGCCCAAACACAACTGCACTGCCCTAAACCCTAAACACCACCCCGCACGACCCCCTACACTACCCGAACACCACTGCTCTGCCCTAAACCCTGAAACACCACCCCCAGCATGACCCCCTACACTGCCCGAACACCACTGCTCTACCCTAAACCCTGAAACACCAGCCCCTACATGACCCCTTACACTGCCCGAACACCACTGCTCTACCCTAAACCCTGAAACACCAGCCCCTGCCCGTCCCCCTACACTGCCCTAACACCACTGCACTGCCCTAATCCCTAAACACCAGCCCCAGAACGACCCCCTACTCTGCCCAAACACCACTACACTGCCCTAAATCCTGAAACACCAGCCCCAGCACGACCCCTACACTGCCCGAACACCACTGCTCTACCCTAAACCCTGAAACACCAGCCCCTGCATGACCCCTTACACTGCCCGAACACCACTGCTCAACCCTAAACCCTGAAACACCAGCCCCTGCCCGCCCCCCTACACTGCCCTAACACCACTGCACTGCCCTAAACCCTAAACACCAGCCCCAGAACGACCCCCTAATCTGCCCAAACACCACTACTCTGCCCTAAACCCTGAAACACCAGCCCCAGCACAACCCCCTACACTGCCTGAAGAGCACTGCACTGCCCTAAACCCTGAAACACCAGCCCCAGCAAGACCCCCTACACTGCCCGAACACCACTGCACTGCCCTAAACCCTAAAACACCAGCCCCAGCAAGACCCCCTACACTCCCCGAACACCACTGCACTGCCCAAAACCCTGAAACACCACCACCAGCAAGACCTCCTACACTTCCCAAACAACAATGCCATGCCCTAAACCCTGAAACACCAACCCCAGTACGACCCCCTACACTGCCCGAACACCACTGCACTGCCCTAAACCCTGAAACACTACACCCAACAAAACCCCCTACACTGCCCGAACACCACTGCACTGCCCTAAACCCTAAAACACCACCCACAGCAAGACCCCCCTACACTCCCCGAACACCACTGCACTGCAATAAACCCTGTAACACCAGCCCCAGCACGACCCGATACACTGCCCGAACACCACTGCACTGCCCTAAACCCTGAAACACCAGCCCCAGCACGAATCCCTACACTGCCCAAACACCACTGCACTGCCCTAAATACTAAAACAAAAGCCCCAGCACAACCCCATACACTGCCCGAACCCCACTCCACTGCCCTAATCCCTGAAACACCAGCCCCAGCATGAACCCCTTCTCTGCCCGAACACCACTGCACTGCCCTAAACCCTGAAACAACAGCCCCAGCACAACACCCTACACTGCAAGAACACCACTGCACTGCCCTAAACCCTGAAAAACCATCCCCATTATGACCCCTTACTCTGCACGAACACCACAGCTCTGCCCTAAACCCTGAAACACCAGCCCCAGCAATACCCACTACACTCCCCGAACACCACTGCACTGCCCAAAACCCTAAAACACCAGCACCAGCAAGACCTCCTACACTTCCCAAACAACAATGCCCTGCCCTAAACCCTGAAACACCAACCCCAGTACGACCCCCTACACTGCCCGAACACCACCGCACTGCCCTAAACCCTGAAACACTACCCCCAATAAGACCCCCTACACTGCCCGAACACCACTGCACTGCCCTAAACCCTGAAACACCAGCCCCAGCAAGAACCCCTACACTGCCAGAACACCACTGCACTGCCCTAAACCCTGAAACACCAGCCCCAGCAAGACCCCCTACACTGCCCGAACACCACTGCACTGCCCAAAACCCTGAAACACAAGCCCCAGCAAGACCCCCTACACTGCCCGAACACCACAGCACTGGCCAAAACCCTGAAACACCAGCCCCAGCAAGACCCCCTACACTGTCCTAAAACCACTGCCCTAAACCCTGAAACACCAGTCCCAGAACGACCCCCTACTCTGACCAAACACCACTGCTCTGCCATAAACCCTGAAACACCAGCCCCAGCAAGACCCCCTACACTGCCAGAAAACCACTGCACTGCCCTAAAACCTGAAACACCAGCCCCAGCAAGACCCCCTACACTGCCCGAACACCACTGCACTGTCCAAAACCCTGAAACACCAGCCCCAGCAAGACCCCCTACACTGTCCGAAAACCACTGCCCTAAACCCTGAAACAACAGCCCCAGTACAACCCCCTACAATGCCCGAACACCACTGCACTGCCCTAAACCCTGAAACACCAACCCCAGTAAGACCCCCCTACACTGCCCGAACACCACTGCACTGCAATAAACCCTGTAACACCAGCCCCAGCACGACCCACTACACTGCCCGAACACCATTGCACTGCCCTTAACCCTGACACACCAGCTCCAGCAAGACCCCCTACACTGCTCGAACACCACAGCACTGCACTAATCCCTGAAACACCACCCAGTACGACCCCCTACACTGCACGAACACCACTGCACTGCTCTGACCTACATCCTGAAACACCAGTCCCAGCTCGACCCCCTACACTGCCCGAACACCACTGCACTACCCTAAACCCTGAAAAACAAGCCCCGGCACGACCCCCTACAGTGCAAAACCCCACTGCACTGCTCTAAACCCTGAAACACCAGCCCCAGCACAACACCTACACTGCCCAATCACCACTGCACTGCTCTAAACCCTCAAACACCACCCCTGCATGAACACCTACACTGCCCGAACACCACTGCACTTCCCTAAACACTCAAACACCACCCCTTGCACGACCCCCTAAACTGCCCGAACACCATTGCTCTGCCCTAAACCCTGAAACACAACCCCCTTCTCAACCCCCTATACTGCCCAAACACCACTGCACTCGCCTAAAGCCTGAAACACCACCCCCTGCACGACCCCCTACACTACACGAACACCACTGCACTGCTCTAAACCCTAAAACACCACCCCCGCACGACCCCCTACACTGCCCGAACAACAATGCTCTACCCTAAACCCTGAAACACCAGCCCCTGCACGTCCCCCTACACTGCCCGAACACAACTGCACTGCCCTTAACCCTGAAACACCAGCTCCTGCAAGACCCACTACACTGCACAAACAACACTGCACTGCCCTAAACCCTGAAAAAACAGCCCCAGCACCGCCCCTACACAGCCCGAACACCGCTGCATTGCCCTACACTCTGAAACACCACCCCCAGCATTACACCCTACACTGCCCGAACACCACTGCTCTACCCTAAACCCTGAAACACCAGCCCCTGCACGTCCCCCTACACTGCCCTAACACCACTGCACTGCCCTAAACCCTAAACACCAGCCCCAGAACGACCCCCTATTCTACCCAAACACCACTGCTCTGCTTGAAACCCTGAAACACCAGCCCAAGCACAACCCCTTACACTGCCCGAACACCACTGCACTGCCCTAACCCATGAAACACAAGCCCCAGCACGAAACCGTACACTGCTCGAACACCACTGCACCTGCCTACACCCCGAAAAACCAGCCCCAGCACGAACCCCTACACTGCCGAAAACCCACTGCACTGCCCTAAACCCTGAAACACCAGACGCAGCATGACCCCCTACACTGCCCAAACACGACTGCAGCGCCCTAAGCCCTGAAACAACAGCCCCAGCACGACCCCGTACACTGCCCGAACAACACTGCACTGCCCTAAACCCAAAAATACCAGCCCCAGTACGACCCACTACACTGCCCGAACAGCACTGCTCTGCCCTAAACCCTGAAACCCCAGCCCCAGTAAGACCCACCACACTGCCCGAACACCACTGCACTGACCTTAACCCTGAAACACCACCCCCAGCACGTTCCCCTACACTGCACCAAACCCTGAAACACCAGCCAAAGCACGACCTGCTACACTACCCGATCACCACTTTACTGCCCTAAACCCTGAAACACCAGCCCCAGCATGACCCCCTACACTGCCTGAACACCACTGCACTGCCCTAATCCCTAAACACCAGCCCCAGAACGACCCCCTACTCTGCACAAACACCACTGCTCTGTCCTAAACCCTGAAACACTAGCCCCAGCACAACCCCCTACACTGCCCGAACACCACTGCTCTGCCCTAAACCCTGAAACAACAGCCCCAGCACAACACCGTACACTGCCAGAACACCACTGCACTGCCCTAAACCCTGAAAAAGCATCCCCATCATCACCCCTTACACTGCACGAACAACACTGCTCTGCCCTAAATCCTGAAAAAACAGCCCCAGCAAGACCCACTACACTGCCCGAACACCACTGCACTGCTCTGCCCTACACCCTGAAACACCAGCCCCAGCACGATCCCCTACACTGCCCGAACACCACTGCACTGCCCTAAACCCTGAAAAACAAGCCCCAGCACGACCCCCTACAGTGCCAAACACCACTGCACCGCTCTAAACCCTGAAACACCAGACCCTGCACAACCCCTACACTGCCCAAACACCACTGCACTACCCTAAACCCTGAAACACCACCCCTGCATGAACACCTACACTGCCCGAACACCCCTGCACTTCCCTAAACACTCAAACACCACCCCTTGCACGACCCCCTAAACTGCCTGAACACCACTGCACTGCCCTAATCCCTGAAACACCACCCCCCTGCTCAACCCTCTACACTGCCCAAACACCACTGCACTTGCCTAAAGCCTGAAACACCACCCCCTGCACGACCCCCTACACTGCCCGAACACCACTGCACTGCCCTAAACCCTGAAACACAACCCCCTGCTCAATCTCCTACACTGCACGAACACCACTGCACTGCCCTAAACCCTGAAACATCACCATCTGCACGTCCCCCTACACTGCCAGAACACCACAGCACTGCCCTAAACCCTGAACCACCACTCCCCTGCATGATCCCCTACACTGCCCGAACAAAAGTGCACTGCCCTAAACCCTGGAACACCACCCCCGCACAACCCCATACACTGCCCGAACAGAACTGCAGTGCCATAAACACTAAAAACCACCCCGCACGACCCCCTACACTGCCGGAACACCACTGCTCTGCCCTAAACCTTGAAACACCACCCCCAACATGACCCCCTACACTGCCGAAACACCACTGCTTTACCCTAAACCCTGAAACATCAGCCCCTGCACGTCCCCCTACACTGCCCTAACACCACTTCACTGCCCTAAACCCTAAACACCAGCACCAGCACGACCCCCTACACTGCCTGAACACCACTGCACTGCCCTAAACCCTGAAACACCATCCCCACCACGACCCCCTATACTGCCCGAACTGCAATGCACTGCCCTACACCCTGAAACACCACCCCCAGCAAGACCCTCTATACTGCCCGAACCCTGAAACACCAGCCCTTGCACGTCCCCCTACACTGCCCTAACACCACTGCACTGCCCTAAACCCTAAACACCAGCCCCATAACGACCCCCTACTCTGCCCAAACACCACTGCTCTGCTGTAAAGCCTGAAACACCCACCCCAGCACGACCCCCTGCACTTCCCGAACACCACTGCACTGCAATAAACCCTGAAACACCAGTCCCAGCATGACCCCATACACTGCCCGAACCCCACTGCACTGCCCTAAACCCTGAAACACCAGCCCCAGCACGAACCCCTATACTGTCCGAACACTACTGCACTACCCTAAATCCTGAAAAACCAGCCCCAGCACGACCCCATACACTGCCCGAACCCCACTGCACTGCCCTAATCCCTGAAACACCTGCCCCAGCACAAACCCCTACACTGCACGAACACCACTGCCCTAAACACTGAAACACCAGCCCCAGCACAACCCCCTACACAGCCCGAACACCACTGCACTGCCCTAAACCCTTAAACACCAGCCCCAGCACAGCCCCCTACACTGCCTGAACACCACTGCACTGCCTTAAACCCTGAAACACCACCCCTGCAGGACCCCTGTACTGCCCGAACACCACTGCACTGCCCTAAACCCTGAAACACCAGCCCCTGCATGACCCCCTACACTGCACTAAACCCTGAAACAGCAGCCGCAGCACTACACCCTAAAGTGCCCGAACACCACTGCACTGCCCTAAACCCTGAAACACCAGCACCAGCACCACCCCCTACACTGCACTAAACCCTGAAACACCAGCCCCAGCACGACACCCTACACTGCCCGAACACCACTGCACTGCCCTAAACCCTGAAACATCACCCACAGCAAGGCACCCTACACTGCCCGAACACCACTGCCCTAAACCCTGAAACACCAGCCCCAGCACAACCCTCTACACAGACCGAACACCACTGCGCTGCCCTAAACCCTGAAACACCAGCCCCAGCATGACCTCCTACAATGCCTGAACACCACTGCACTGCCCTAATCCCTTAACAGCAGCCCCAGAACTACACCCTACTCTGCCCAAACACCACAGCCCTGTCCTAAACCCTGAAACACCAGCCCCAGCACGACCCCCTACACTGTCTGAACACCACTACTCTGCCTAAACCCTGAAAAACCAGCCCCAGCACAACACCCTACACTCTCCGAACAAGACTGCACTGCCCTAAACCCTGAAACACCATCCCAGCACGACACCCTACACTGCTCGAACACCACTGCACTGCCCTAAACCCTGAAAAGCCAGCCCCAGCACGACCCGATACACTACCCGAACAGCACTGCACTGCCCTAAACCCTGAAACACCATTTCCAGCAAGACACCCTACACTGCCCGAACACCACTGCACTGCCCAAAACCCTGAAATACCAGCCCCAGCACCATCCCCTACACTGCCCGAATACATCTGCTCTGCCCTAAACCCTGAAACACCATTTCCAGCAAGACACCCTACACTTCCAGAACACCACTGCACTGCCCTAACCCCTGAAATACCAGCCCCAGCACGGCCCGCTACACGGCCCGAACACCACTGCACTGCCTTAAACCCTGAAACACCACCCCCTGCAGGACCCCCTGTACTGCCCGAACACCACTGCACTGTCCTATACCCTGAAACACCAGCCGCGGCACTACACTCTAAACTGCCCGAACACCACTGCACTGCCCTAAACCTTGAAACACCAGCCCCAGCACCACCCCCTACACTGCCCGAACACCACTGCACTGTCCTAAACCCTGAAACACCAGCCCCAGCACAACCTGCTACTCTGCACGAACACCACTGCACTGCCCTAAACCCTGAAAAACCAGCCCCAGCACAACCCCCTACACTACCCGAACAGCATTGCACTGCCCTGAACCCTAAAACACCATCTCCAGCAAGACACCCCTACACTGCCCGAACACCACTGCACTGCCCTAAACCCTGAAACACCACTGTTAGACCTGGCACCATTGGCGTGAGTCTCCCTTCCTTTTTTTTCGCTGTGTCTCCTCTGTTTTTGCTGGTTATAGATGCTCTGGGCGCTGTGCCGCTGCCATTCAGTGCCACAGCGCGAATGCTCCCTTTGTAAAGATGACATATGAATTGGTACATCCATGATTGGCTTATTCAGTTTACCTGTTATTCCCTAGTAGCGTGGCCGGTGTGTGCCCAGGGCTGGTAAACCGAATGCTGCTGGTGGGCCTGCAGCACTGGTTTGTGCCACCCACAGAAGCAGCTTGTAAAGTGTGTCTCAGACCTGCCACTGCAGTGTCTGCGTGCAGTCCAGAACTGCCATCTTGGCTGTGAAGTGCACCCGCTTCCCAGCCCCTAAAACTTCCCTTGGCATCATGTAAGCCCCCCTTATGATAGGGCGCATTGTATGTGTAAGGTAGGACATGCCCTGTTGTATGTAGCATGTCCTAGTAGTGAATTACACCCAATTTCGTTTTTCACTACTGTAAGGCTACCTGTTCTCCATAGGCCAGAATGGGAGGTCTGGGCTATTGATTGATTGATTGATTGGGGTACTTATAGAGCGCAACTATCACCCTACGGGCATCTTGGCGCTTGCATTGGGAACCCGTCCTGGTTTTTCCCTGTAAGATAACCCATACTGGGTATCCCCAAGGTGAAAGCCAGGCATCCCGCCGCGGGGGGCCGTTGTGGAGATTAAGCAGGCTTGTTGCCCAGAGCTGCATAGTGTGAACTCATGCTTAGAGTGGGCACCGAAGCGAGAATTATCGAGTCCGTGGACAATTGGGTTCTGGACCCTGCCGCGTCGGGAATCGAACCCAGGTCCCAGGCCTGATCTCTGCTTCAGGGTATGCCTCCTCTAACCAGTGAGCTACACTTCTCCACTCAGGCTATTACATCCTATAGTCCTAACTGACCCACAGAACATGGTAGAAAAACGAATCTAGTATGCCTGAGCTCAGAATATTAAAATACATCTTTTAGTGGAGGTTATTTTTATATTCTGTGTTTGAAACTACCACTTTTAGAGTATAGGTACTTTCTTGCCTAAGCCTTCCAGTTGCTCTGCTATTATGTGTATTGGCTGTCTGGTTTTGGAGGGACAGGGCAGGCTGAGTCAGACCTGGGTTGAATAGAGCGACCTGCCTAGGTGTGAGGGGAGGGGTAGCTCCTGCACTTGAATAGGGCTGTGCCTGGCAAGGTGAAAGCTGGCTCCACCTCCCACTGTGCGTCTGAGGCAGACCCCCTCTTTCTGAAAGGAAGGATGCAGCCTGATCAACAAAGTGCTCCAGGTCTGGGCAAAACTGGTTCTGGCTGGGTTCAGAGGCTTGGGACCCCTAAGAACAAAGACTTTGGGGGTATAAATATTTGTGCACAAACCCCTACAATTTGTATTGCTCCTGGATAACAAGAAGAACCTCTGTCCGTGTGGCTACAGGAATCTGCAAGAGAAGGACTGTCCTTGTGCCCTGTGTGCTGTTTCTGGGACTGGCCTGCAGCTGCTACCAATGGACTTCAAGAAGAGGAAAAGAACTTTGATTGGACTTTTATTTTTGCTACAGCAATCACCCAAGGGCTAGAAGAGAGCTAGCCTCCTGCTGGAGTCTCAGGCACATCAGACTCCACCATCAGCCTCCTGTTTCCTCCCAGCGAGGATTACTATCTGCAGGTGAGGCCCCTGTGTGTTCCAGGGCCTCTATTTCTACTGCTGAGAAGAGAGCGCTGAAAATCGTCGCTAACCCCCGTTAGCGAGCCGCTGCAGCAGGTGAGCGTGAGGAAAATCGCCGCTCCGCTGTCGCCGAGTGCTCGCTATCCCCAAGAAGATCGCATCATTTGTCAGCGGGCCCGAAAACGCCCGCTATCTGCAAATCATTGCAACAGGATCATCGCAGCGCGGACGCAGAAGCGTTCGCCATTTTCCCCGCATCGCATCCGGATCGTTGCTCCCTCGCGGATCGCCATTTTCATCATCGCAGCACGATCGCACACGCAACAGGCCCGGTGCGTCATCCTCCCTTCGCGGCAAGGATTTCATTGCATCACCGGCTTAGCGTGAAGAAGTTTGTCGCTTTGTCCTGCCCGCAACCCAGCGCATCATCCTCCCTTGCGGTAAGGATTCAACGCATCGCTGGTTAGCGGGAGGAAATCTATCGCTACAACTCCTTAGCGACATTTTTGTTGCTTTGCTCCAGGAACCAGATACTTTGTGAGTAAAAGGGTCGCAGAGACCCCTGCCTTGAACTAAACATCATTTTGTGCATCCTGAACTATTTTTCCTTGCAGCATTTCTAAAGTAATTATATTTTTATAGTATTGTGGATTTTTACTGTTATTGGTCTTGTGATTAAGTCTATATAAAAATACCTATTTTTCATAACTACTTGAGTGGTGTCCATTTGTAGTGTTCCTCATTATATTACTGTGTATGGTCATAAATGCTTCACACACTGCCTCTGAGATAAGCCTAGCTGCTCGTGCTACGTTACCACAGGGTTGAGGAGGGGTTGTCAAAGGGTGTAGGCTGCTTACTCTGACTTAGGAAGAAGGGTCCCTACTTGGACAGTGGCCAGCCATTGCCAACTAGAGACCCCCATTTCTAACAACCACCCCCAGCACGACCCACTACACTGCCAAAATACCACTGCACTGACCTAAACCCTGAAACACCATCCCCAGCACGACCCACTACACTGCCCGAACACCACTGCACTGCCTAAACCCTGAAACACCAGCCGCAGCATAACCCCCTACACTGCCCAAATACCACTGCACTGACCTAAACCCTGAAAGACCAGCCCCAGCACCAATCCCTACACTGCCCAAACACCACTGCTCTGCACTAAACCCTGAATCACCACCCCCCAGCAAGACCCCCTACACTGCCTGAACACCACTGCCCTAAACCCTGAAACACCACCCCCTGCAGGACCCCATGCACTGCCCGAACACCACTGCACTGCCCTATTCCCTGAAACACCAGCCCCAGCACGACACCCTACTCTGCCCAAACACCACTAATCTGCCCTAAACCCTGAATCACTATCCCTGGCATAACACCCTACACTATCCAAACACCTCTGCACTGCCCTAAACCCTGAAACAAAACCCCAGCACGACCCCCTACACTTCCTGAACACCACTGCACTGCCCTACACCCTGAAACACCATCCCCACCATGACCCCCTACACTGCCCGAACAGCACTGCACTGCCCTATACCCTGAAACACCAGCCCCAGCAAGACCCCCTACAATGCCTGAACACCACTGCACTACCCAAAACCCTGAAACACCAGCCACAGCACGACCCCCTACACTGCCCGAACACCACTGCCCTAAACCCTGAAACACCAGCACCAGCACCACCCCCTACACTGCCCAAACAACACTGCACTGCCCAAAACCCTAAAACACCAGCCACAGCACGACCCCCTACACTGCCCGAACAGCACTGCCCTAAACCCTGAAACACCAGCCCCCGCACTACCCCTACACTGCCCGAACACCACTGCACTTCCATAAACCCATAAACACCACCCCCATGCTCGACCCCCTACACTGCCCAAAAACCATTGCACTCGCCTAAAGCCTGAAACACCACCCCCTGGACGAACACCTACACTGCCCGAACACCAGTGCCCTAAACCCTGAAATAGCAGCCGCAGCAGGACCCCTACACTGCCCGAACACTGCTGCACTGCCCTAAACCCTGAAACACCAGCCCGAGCACGACCCCCTACACTGTCTGAACATCACTACTCTGCCCTAAACCCTGAAACACCAGCCCCAGCACAACCCCCTACACTCTCCGAACACCACTGCACTGCCCTTAACCCTGAAACACCACCCCAGCACGACACCCTACACTGCTCGAACACCTCTGCACTGCCATAAACCCTGAAACGCCAGCCCCAGCACGACCCGATACACTAGCCGAACAGCACTGCACTGCCCTAAACCCTGAAACACCATTTCCAGCAAGACACCCTACACTGCCCGAACACCACTGCACTGCCCAAAACCCTGAAAGACCAGCCCCAGCACCATCCCTTACACTGCCCGAATACATCTGCTCTGCCCTAAACCCTGAATCACCTGCCCCAGCACAACGCACTACACTGCCCGAACACCACTGCACTGCCCAAAACCCTGAAACACCAGCCCCAGCAGGACCCCCTACACTTCCAGAACACCACTGCACTGCCCTAAACCCTGAAACACCACCCCCAGCATGTCCCACTACACTGCCCGAACACCACTGCCATTGACCCTGAAACTCCAGCCAAAGCACGGCCCGCTACACTGCCCGAACACCACTGCACTGCCCAAAACCCTGAAATACCAGCCCCAGCACGACCCCCTACATGCCTGAACACCACTGCACTGCCTTAAACCTTGAAACACCACCCCCTGCAGGACCCCCTGTACTTCCCGAACACCACTGCACTGTCCTATACCCTGAAACACCAGCCACGGCACTACACCCTAAACTGCCCGAACACCACTGCACTGCCCTAAACCTTGAAACACCATCCCAAGCACCACCCCTACACTGCCCGAACACCACTGCACTGTCCTAAACCCTGAAACACCAGCCCCAGCACGACCTGCTACTCTGCACGAACACCACTGCACTGCCCTAAACCCTGAAAAACCAGCCCCAGCACAACCCCCTACACTACCTGAACAGCATTGCACTGCCCTAAACCCTAAAACACCATCTCCAGCAAGACACCCTACACTGCCCGAACACCACTGCGCTGCCCTAAACCCTGAAACACCACCCCCAGCACGACCCACTACACTGCCCAAAAACCACTGCATTGACCTACTCCCTGAAACACCACCCCCAGCACGACCCACTACACTGCCCGAACACCACTGCACTGCCCTAAACCCTGAAACACCAGCCCCAGCATGTCCCCCAACACTGCCCAAATATCACTGCACTGACATAAACCCTGAAAAACCAGCCCCATCACCACCCTCTACACTGCCCAAACACCACTGCTCTGCCCTAAACCCTGAATCACCACCCCCAGCAAGACCCCATGCACTGCCCAAACACCACTGCCCTAAACGCTGAAACACCACCCCCTGCATGACCCCATGCACTGCCCAAACACCACTGCAGTGCCCTATTCCCTGAAACACCAGCCCCAGCACGACCACCTACACTGCCGGAACACCACTGCACTGCCCTAAACCCTGAAACACCACCCCCTGCAGGACCCCATGCACTGCCCGAACACCACTGCACTGCCCTATTCCCTGAAACACCAGCCCCAGCACCACCCCCTACACTGCCCGAACAACACTGCACTGCCCTAAACCCTGAAACACCATCTCCAGCACTACACCCTACTCTGCCCAAACACCACTGAGCTGCCCTAAACCCTAAAACACTATCCCTGGCATAACACCCTACACTATCCAAACACCTCTGCACTGCCCTAAACCCTGAAACAAAACCCCAGCACGACCCCCTACACTTCCTGAACACCACTGCACTGCCCTACACCCTGAAACACCATCCCCACCATGACCCTCTACACTGCCCGAAAAGCACTGCACTGCCCAATACCCTGAAACACCAGCCCCAGCAAGACCCCCTACAATGCCTGAACACCACTGCACTACCCAAAACCCTGAAACACCAGCCACAGCACGACCCCCTACACTGCCCGAACACCACTGCCCTAAACCCTGAAACACCAGCACCACCCCTTACACTGCCCGAACACCACTGCACTGCCCAAAACAGTGAAACACCAGCCCCAGCATGACCCCTACACTGCCCGAACAACACTGCACTGCCCAAAACCCTGAAACACCAGCCACAGCACGACCCCCTACACTGCCCGAACACCACTGCCCTAAACCTTGAAACACCAGCCCCCGCACTACCCCCTATACTGCCCGAACACCACTGCACTTCCACAAACCCATGAACACCACCCCCATGCTTGACCCCCTACACTGCTTAAAAACCATTGCACTCGCCTAAAGCCTGAAAAACCACCCCCTGGACGAACACCTACACTGCCCGAACACCACTGCACTGCCCTAAGCCCTGAAACACCAGCCCTAGCACAAACTCCTACTCTGCACAAACACCACTGCACTGCCCTAAACCCTGAAACAGCAGCCCCAACACGACCCCTACACTGCCCTAAACCCTGAAACAGCAGCCCCAGCACGACCCCCTACACTGCCCGAACACCGCTGCACTGCCCTAAACCCTGAAACATCAGCCCCAGCACTACCCCCTACAATGCCCAAACACCACTGCACTGCCCTAAACCCTGAAACACCACCCCCACACCACCCCCTTCACTGCCCGAACACAACTGCACATCCCTAAACCCTGAAACAGCAGCCCAAGCATGATGCCATACACTGCACGAACACCACTGCACTTCCCTAAACCCTGAAACACCAGCCCCAGCATGACCCCCTACACTGCCTGAACACCACTGCACTGCCCTAATCTCTAAACACCAGCCCCAGAACCACCCCCTATTCTGCCCAAACACCACTGATCTGCTCTAAACCCTGAAACACCATCCCCTGCACAACCCCCTACACTGCCCGAACACCACTGCTCTGCCCTAAACCCTGAAACACCAGCCCAAGCACGACAACCTACACTGTCCGAACACCACTGCGCTGCCCTAAACCATGAAACACCACCCCAGCACAACACCCTACACTGCCCGAACACCACTGCACTGCCCTAAACCCTGAAAAACCAGCCCCAGCACAACCCCCTCCTCTACCCGAACAGCACTGCTTTGCCCTAAACCCTGAAACACCATCTCCAGCAAGACACCCTACGCTGGCTGAACACCACTGCACTGCCCAAAACTCTGAAAGCCCAGCCCCAGCACCACCCCCTACATAGCCCAAACACCACTGCTCAGCCCTAAACCCTCAATCACCAGCCCCATCTCAACCTCCTACACTGCCCGAAGACCACTGCACTGTCCTAAACCCTGAAACACCAGCGCCAGCACAACCCCTTCACTGCCCAAAAACCCCTGCACTGCCCTAAACCCTGAAACACCACCCCCTGTATTACCCCCTACACTGCCCGAACACCACTGCACTTCCCTAAACACTGAAACACCACCCCCTGCCCAACCCCTACACTGCCCGAACACCACTGCACTGCCCTAAACCCTGAAACACCACCCCCTGCTCGATCCCCTACACTGCCCGAACACCACTTCTCTGCCCTAAACCCTGAATCACCAGCTCAAGCACGACACCCTACACTGTCCGAACACCACTGCACTGCCCTAAACCCTGAAACACCACCCCAGCACGAAACTCTACACTGCCCGAACACCAATGCACTGCCCTAAACCCTGAAAAACCAGCCCCAGCACGACACTATACACTACCCGAACAGCACTGCACTGCCCTAAACCCTGAAACACCCTCTCCAGTGAAAGACACCCTACACTACCCGAAAACCACTGCACTGCCCTAAACCCTGAAACACCACCCCCCTGCTCGATCCCTTACACTGCCCGAACACCACTGCACTTGCCTAAAGCCAGAAACACCACCCTCTGCTCGACCCCATACACTGCCTGAACATCACTGCACTGCCCAAAACCCTATACACCACCCCCACATGAACCCCTACACTGCCTGAACATCACTGCTCTGCCTAAACCCTGAAAAACCACCCCCTGCATGACCCCTACACTGCCCAAAAACCATTGCACTCGCCTAAAGCCTGAAAAACCACCCCCTGGACGAACACCTACACTGCCCGAACACCACTGCACTGCCCTAAGCCCTGAAACACCAGCCCTAGCACAAACTCCTACTCTGCACAAACACCACTGCACTGCCCTAAACCCTGAAACAGCAGCCCCAGCACGACCCCTACACTGCCCTAAACCCTGAAACAGCAGCCCCAGCACGACCCCCTACACTGCCCGAACACTGCTGCACTGCCCTAAACCCTGAAACATCAGCCCCAGCACTACCCCCTACAATGCCCAAACATCACTGCACTGCCCTAAACCCTGAAACACCACCCCCACACCACCCCCTTCACTGCCCGAACACAACTGCACATC
>NW_028188239.1:0-106000 GCF_964204655.1 Triturus cristatus
TGGCCTAACGATTTGACACAACTGGCTGATCACTCAGCTGGGGTAAGTTGGTGTAATCACCTCTTACTTAGGTGTAGTATACCTATACCTAACCTTAAATGGGACACCTGGTAACCTATAAGTCACTCCTATAGCAGGCCTTAACAATCCTGAAGGCAGAGTGCTTGGTTCCATGTGAGATGGTGCTCTGGCATGAGCTGAGCCTGTCTACAGTGGTCGGAACAACTTCCTTCTACTGTTTCCAGATATCGTCATACCATATACTCTTAAGTGCATTATGAACCTCGCGGTTAAATGCTATCTTTGGTTTGGCTTTATCAAAACATGTCGAGTAAGGTGTCATACGAATTGGAATACTAACCCCTCGCCAATTCTGGCGACGGGGTTAGCATTCCACCCTTCTAGAGGGACACGACATGTACAGTACCTGAAACCCGGGTAAAATCAGACATAGCCTCAGCTCCACAAAATGGATGCTGCCACCACAGACACAAGTCTGCCCTCCTGCTGCTGGGAGTCCTTCCAGCTTGGGAGGTGTGGACAAAGGGTTTCCTGCCAGGGGAGGTGCGTGCACCACCCCAGACAGGATTTTGTGTATTGGTCAGGTAGGGCTTGAAAGAAACCAGACATGCCTGTGGCTCACAAGGAGCCTCGGGGCATAGGCCAGTTCAAACCGGTCCTGGGGCACACCAGTCCCGGGCCTGGGGCGAGCTGGACAAAGGATTGGGGGTGTAACCACCCCCCCTTCCTGGTCCCGCCCATAGGGAGGGACCTAGCAGGTAGTCCGGCCCCTAGAATCCGAATAAAGGTAGGAGCTGTGTCCTAAGACTTCAGACATCCTGGAATCAACTTGAAACTAAGAAGAAGACGGGAACTTCGACATTCTGCTGCACAGAAGACTGAAGAAAATCTCCCCTGTGGTCAGGGAGTGACCACCTTGCTAACGCAAGCACCATCCAGCGAATCAACGTCTGCTTTGCCGCCGCCTCCCGCCGGAGCCCGAGCCCAGAGACTGACAAGACCTGGACCTCCAGACCTCTCACCGCCCGATCCACAGTCCCTGCAAAGAGGAGACCCGTGGAGGCACCGAGACACGTGGAGCCAGCCATCTTGAAACGACTACGACAAGCTGACCAGTGCAACAACCGAGGCTCCCTCCAAGTTGTGCTTTGGGTCCTGAGAAGCCCAACCCTCGAGCAGCATCTGCACCAAAGGTGAGCCCTCCAGCATCTCCACGATCTGCGTGGGGCCCTTCTGCATTTTGCCACTCGACGCGCCTAACCGGTTGCTGGCCCGCTGGCTAGTGGCCATCTTGGCGACGAAATCTACGACAAACACCGCTGGTCTGGTTGCTCCAGACTGGCCCTTGCTCCCCTCCAAAGGAGCAATCCCTCTGACCTTGCTGGTCAGAACCAACAGCTGATTTCCGAATCCTTCTACAATTGCTTTTGCCAAGGCTTGTTTGCTTCGATCAAGTCGCCGACACCGCCGACAGTGAGAGCCTGCGTGGGACAGCTCGTGAGCCGACTCCTGGACGTCGTCGACCTTCAGGGACCACGTGGCTGCGGAGACAAGCTACCCCTCATCACCTGTTTGCACCCGACATCGCCTGGTACCCACCTGGTGCCACGCTGGTCACTGGCTAGTGACTGTGAACACTGTCCCCTCTGCTTACAGGTCTTCAACATCTCCGATCCACCCTTGGATCCACCGCATCTCTACCGGACCGACCGCCTGCAGCATCTTTGTCCCAGGCTCAACCGAACAGATAGAAGAAACCCGACGCACTTTGAGGCCTATGCACCCGCTTCCTGTGGGTGAGGTAAAGCTGGTACTCCGGTGCCCATGTGTAGTAATACATCTCTAGTGCCTGTGTTCCAAATCTTAAGTTCCTAGTCAACCCGGAAGATCTCCTTTGCAGTAACTTTGTACTTTTTACGCACCCATTGAAACCTATGGGAGCACGCGTGTGACTATTTGCTCTGCACACGCCACCCGTGGACCTCCTGGTCACTAACTGACGTTAGCTCCTTGTAGGCCCAGCGATTCTAGAGGCCCTAGGCCTTTTCCCTTTCCTGTTCGTGGTACTTATACCACTATTTTAGTATATGGTTCGAGTGGCCACCAGGGCCTATCCATATAAAGTGCAACTTCTGTGTATTCTGTGATAATCTTGTTTGACGATTTGTGCTCCTGTGCTCATAAAGAGACTAGGGGTTACTTTGAGAAATAAATACATATATATTTTGAATATATATCTGTGTGGTGTCCTTTCATTGGTATAAAAGGGGGTTGCATTTGGTAAAACAGCTGGCTTAACACGCTTCACGAGTTTAGCCTCAAAGACTGCTTAGCCTACGCTACCACTAGGGCAGCTAGTCCGAAAAGGTTGACTTACAACCACACCATAAGGGTTGCTTGGCATGGTACAAGGTGATCACTTTAACTAGTGAGCATCATATACCAGGCCAACTTCTCACATTGGTGAGCAGCGGTTGGATTTGAGCTTGCTGTGTTTTACCATTGTAATCTCTTGGTTACCAATTGAAAGATCACATAGGTACCTGTAGGTACATATAAAACAAGATTAGATATACTTAAGTTCTACTGAACTTAGTTGTTGTAGAGCAAAGGGAGTAGCACACCCTGACTACAACTACTAGATAGGTTTAGTAGGTAAACCCAAGTGTAGGTAGATTGCAACACATCCACCCACACTTAAGAGCAATGGCCGGGGCAGAGGGGTCCACTGTACCCATCTCTGTTGAGAGTGACCCCCAGAGGGCACCATCCAGCTTTGCTACCCTTAATCAGAATGAGCTCAGGCATTTGGCAACTCTTAGAGGCCTTAAACAGCCCAAGAACCCAAACTCTGCTGAGCTCAGAGAGCTCTTACAGAATGATGAGAATCAGAGAGCACTCAAGAAAGCTTCCCAGTTAGCCCCCTTAGGGACAGGAACAGGAGGCCCCCCTTCTGAAGATGCCACTGAAGTACCCCTTCCCAATAGTCACCCCTTAGATGGGATGCCTACCACAGAGGATGAGAGTGAAAAGGATACTGACAGTAGTGAGGATGAAGGGAGAACTAGCCCAGTGCCAAGTATTATACTTGGCCCAGCTAAACCAAGGCTATTGGGGACTGACAGTGGGTTCAACCCACTGGATCTCCCCAGTGGACTTAACACAGGGTTTGGAAGGCAAAGGAATCGCTCAGGTGACTCCAATGCTTCCCATGGCTCTAGAGGCTCTCAAGGTCACTCCAGGAAAAGGATGACCACCCCTCAGAGGAGGGAACATGAGGCCAGAATGCAGGAAGCCCAGCTGAGGATCAGGAAGCAGGAGCTAGAAGTAGCCCTGATGGAAGAAAAACTGAACAAGGCTAGGCAACCTAGAGAGAGTGGGTCTATACCCACTGGTGGCAGCATTGTCCCTAAGGACAAAGATAGGGTTTTCGATAATAGAAACCTGTCTAAGGTTGTGCCCCCCTACAAAAGTGGGGATGACATCCACAAGTGGATAACTGCTCTTGAGAGAGCCTGCAAAGTACAGCAGGTTCCTGAAGATCAGTGGGCAGCAATCCTCTGGCTCTCCTTTGAGGGAAGAGGCAGAGACAGACTCCTCACTGTTAGAGAAGAGGATGTCAGAAACTACAGAGTCCTGAAGAGTGTTCTAGTTGATGGGTTAGGCTTAACCACTGAGCAGTACAGGTTAATGTTCAGAGACACCCAAAAGACACAGACTCAGGACTGGTCTGAATACATTGAATGTGCCACTAAGGCTTTGGAGGGTTGGTTGCTGGGAAGTAAGGTATCTGATTTTACAGGATTGTATAATTTGATGATGAGAGAACAGATTTTAAATAACTGTCAAAACCAGCAACTGCATCAACACTTGGTTGACTCTGATCTGACCTCTCCCCAAGAATTGGGAAAGAAGGCAGACAAATGGGTCAGAACCAGGGTTAAGCAAAAGAACCAGAACCAGGGCCAAGGGGGTGATCAGAAGAAAACAGACCAAAAGGGTGGAGATCAGAAATCTAAAGACCAGAAGTCTTCAACAGGGCCCCAAACTACTGCTAAGGAGGGTGGGTCCCAACAACAGTCCAAAAAGAAGAAAGAAGGTCAAAAGAAACCCTGGTGCAATCATTGTAAAAATACAACTCACTGGACTAGTGATTGCAAAAAGGGTGGAGCCCCCAACACTGTTGCCCCTAAGGCACCTGCTCCCAGTACTACTGTTAGCAGTGTTGGTCCCCAGACAAAGGGTGTAGTGGGAATCACTATGGGAACTGAAGGAGATTCTGACTTAGACAGAACCCTTACACAGGCAGTCTTGATCTGTGATGGGGACATTGATTTGTCCCTGACTGTGAGCCCCAGTAACCTGGGCAAGTACAGACGGACTCCTTTAATAAATGAAAAAGTGGCTCAAGCTTACAGGGACACATGTGCCAGTGTCACTATGGTGACACCAGGCTTTGTGGACCCTGGACAGTACATACCAGGTGAGAACTACCTGGTGACCAATGCCAGCAATGCCACTACTTCACATAGTGTGGCAGTTGTTAACTTCTCATGGGGAGGGGTAACTGGCCTCAAAAGGGTTGTGGTTAGTGCAGACCTCCCAGTAGAATGTTTGTTGGGCAATGACCTAGAGAGTTCTCTATGGTCAGAAGTGGAGTACAGGACTCATGCAGAGATGTTAGGTATATCATCACATGTCCTTGCTGTGACCAGGTCACAGGCCAAAAAGTGCCTCACTGAACCACAGGTCTTGGATCCTGGAACAAGGGACCAAGCACCTACCAAGAAGAAGAACAGGAGGGTCAAGGCTGTGCCTTCCCCCCTGCCTCAGAGTGATGATCAGCCTTCCCAGGAAGCTGATCTAGAGGACCCTGAAGGAACTGTCCCTGAAGAGCTTGAACCTGATCAGGTTGAGTTTCTGGGGACAGGGGGACCTTCAAGGGCTGACTTGAGGCAGGCTCAGTTATCCTGTCCCTCTCTTGAACCCCTCAGACAGCTGGCTGCTGCTGAGGCTGCTGGGAATGCTCAAGGTACCCATAAAGTGTATTGGGATGAAGGGCTCCTTTATTCAGAGGCTAGAGACCCCAAGCCTGGTGCAACCAGGAGGTTGGTCATACCTCTGCAATTTAGGGGCTTCCTTCTTACCTTGGCCCATGACATTCCTTTAGCAGGACACTTAGGCCAGAACAAGACTTGGGACAGGCTTGTCCCTCACTTTCACTGGCCTCATATGAATGAAGATACAAAGGAGTTTTGTCGCTCCTGTGTTACCTGCCAAGCCAGTGGCAAATCAGGTGGCACAACAAAGGCCCCCCTTATACCACTACCTGTGGTGGGGGTCCCCTTTGAAAGAGTGGGAATAGACATAGTGGGTCCCATGGATCCTCCCACTGCATCTGGGCACAGATTTATACTGGTGGTAGTGGATCATGCCACCAGGTATCCAGAGGCAATTCCCCTTAGGACCACTACAGCTCCTGTTGTGGCCAGGGCCCTGCTGGGAGTATTCTCCAGAGTGGGGTTTCCTAAGGAGGTAGTATCTGACAGAGGTACCAACTTTATGTCAGGATACTTGACAGCTATGTGGAAGGAATGTGGTGTCAACTACAAGTTCACCACCCCTTATCACCCACAATGCAATGGGCTTGTTGAGAGATTCAACAAGACCCTAAAGGGTATGATCAAAGGATTACCTGAAAAGCTCAGGCGAAGATGGGATATCCTTCTACCCTGCCTTCTGTTTGCTTACAGAGAGGTCCCACAAAAAGGAGTTGGCTACAGCCCCTTTGAATTGTTGTTTGGGCACCCTGTGAGAGGCCCACTGTGTTTGGTGAAGGAAGGATGGGAGTTACCTCTCAAAAAGCCTAAGCTAGACATAGTGGACTATGTACTTGGTCTCCGCTCCAGGATGGCTGAGTATATGGAGAAGGCATCTAAAAACCTTGAGGCAAGCCAGGCCTTACAGAAAGCTTGGCATGACCAAAAGGCTGTCTTGGTTGAGTATCAGCCAGGACAGAAGGTATGGGTGTTGGAGCCAGTGGCCCCAGCAGCACTCCAAGACAAATGGTCTGGACCCCATACAATCCTGGAAAAGAAGGGAGAGGTCACCTACTTGGTGGACCTAGGAACTCCCAGGAGTCCCCACAGGGTACTCCATGTTAACAGGCTTAAAGCATATGTTGACAGGGCAGACATGGGCTTGCTCATGGCTACAGATGAGGGACAGGAGGAAGAGAGTGACCCTCTCCCAGACCTGTTGTCTCAGAACCCTGAAGATGGCTCAGTTGAAGGAGTGACCCTTGGAGGCAACCTCACTGCCCATCAGCAGACTGAATGTAGACAGGTTCTACAATCATTTTCACATATGTTTTCCTTGATACCTAGTCAAACTGACTGGTGTACCCATGTTGTGGACACTGGTGACAGTCTGCCTGTAAAGAACAAACTTTACAGACAACCTGACCACGTCAGGGACTGTATAAAGGCTGAGGTACATAAAATGCTGGAATTAGGTGTCATTGAACCCTCAGAGAGCCCCTGGGCTAGCCCAGTGGTTCTGGTCCCCAAACCTCACACCAAAGATGGCAAGAGAGAGATGAGGTTCTGTGTGGATTACAGAGGACTCAATGCTGTCACCAGGACAGATGCACACCCTATTCCAAGGGCAGATGAGCTCATAGACAAACTAGCTTCTGCAAAGTTTTTGAGCACATTTGACTTAACAGCTGGCTATTGGCAAATCAGATTAGCTGAGGAGTCTAAGGCCAAAACAGCATTCTCAACCCCAGGTGGGCATTATCAGTTTGTGGTGATGCCCTTTGGTCTGAAGAATGCACCTGCCACCTTCCAAAGGCTGGTGAACCAAGTCCTTACTGGGTTGGATGACTTTTGTGCAGCATATCTTGATGACATTGCTGTCTTTAGCTCCACCTGGGAGGATCACCTGATCCACCTGAAGAAGGCTCTTGAGGCCCTGCAGAGGGCAGGCCTCACTATCAAGGCTACTAAGTGCCAGATAGGGCAGAGTAAGGTTGTATATTTGGGCCACCTTGTAGGTGGAGGCCAAGTTCAACCACTGGAGAGTAAGATACAATCCATCAAGGACTGGTCCCCTCCAACCACCCAGACTCAAGTTCGAGCTTTCTTGGGCTTGACTGGGTACTACAGGAAGTTTGTTAAGAACTATGGGTCCATTGTGACTCCTCTTAATGATCTGACATCCAAGAAGATGCCCAAAAAGGTTCAGTGGACAGTAAGCTGTCAAAAGGCATTTGATGACCTGAAGGAGGCCATGTGCTCTGCACCTATCCTGAAAAGTCCTGACTACTCCAAAGAGTTTATTGTCCAAACAGATGCTTCTGAGTTGGGTGTGGGAGCTGTGCTGTCACAACTTAATGTAGATGGTCAAGACCAACCCATTGCTTTTATTAGCAGAAGGTTGACCCCCAGAGAGAAGAATTGGTCAGCTATTGAGAGGGAGGCCTTTGCTGTGGTGTGGGCCCTGAAGAAGCTGAGGCCATACTTGTTTGGCACTCACTTCAAGATTCAGACCGACCATAAGCCCCTCTTGTGGCTAAATCAGATGAAGGGTGAAAACCCCAAACTGCTTAGGTGGTCCATTTCCCTACAGGGGATGGACTTTACAGTGGAGCACCGGCCAGGTACTGACCATGGGAATGCAGATGGTCTCTCCAGGTACTTCCACTTAGGACATGAAGACGAGACTGGTCAAGGCTAGTTTAATGTCCCAGCGTTTGGGGGGGGGTTGTGTAGGAGAGTAGGGTCTGCTATCCTATGGTCACCCCAAATTTTTGCTTTTTGCTTCACTGGTTTTTGACATATTGAGGCTGTGGGCCTGCCAATCAGACCCCCAGCCTGCTGTTCTCTCTACTAAATTAAAACTATGCACCCTAGGTGCATAACCAATTGGAAGTGGATCACCCTGTCAGCCCCTGTACCAGTGTACACTAGGTACCCAGGGCATTGGTGTACCCAAGGCCTGCCAAGGGCTGCAGCATGTATTATGCCACCCCAGGCTTGGCCTAACGATTTGACACAACTGGCTGATCACTCAGCTGGGGTAAGTTGGTGTAATCACCTCTTACTTAGGTGTAGTATACCTATACCTAACCTTAAATGGGACACCTGGTAACCTATAAGTCACTCCTATAGCAGGCCTTAACAATCCTGAAGGCAGAGTGCTTGGTTCCATGTGAGATGGTGCTCTGGCATGAGCTGAGCCTGTCTACAGTGGTCGGAACAACTTCCTTCTACTGTTTCCAGATATCGTCATACCATATACTCTTAAGTGCATTATGAACCTCGCGGTTAAATGCTATCTTTGGTTTGGCTTTATCAAAACATGTCGAGTAAGGTGTCATACGAATTGGAATACTAACCCCTCGCCAATTCTGGCGACGGGGTTAGCATTCCACCCTTCTAGAGGGACACGACATGTACAGTACCTGAAACCCGGGTAAAATCAGACATAGCCTCAGCTCCACAAAATGGATGCTGCCACCACAGACACAAGTCTGCCCTCCTGCTGCTGGGAGTCCTTCCAGCTTGGGAGGTGTGGACAAAGGGTTTCCTGCCAGGGGAGGTGCGTGCACCACCCCAGACAGGATTTTGTGTATTGGTCAGGTAGGGCTTGAAAGAAACCAGACATGCCTGTGGCTCACAAGGAGCCTCGGGGCATAGGCCAGTTCAAACCGGTCCTGGGGCACACCAGTCCCGGGCCTGGGGCGAGCTGGACAAAGGATTGGGGGTGTAACCACCCCCCTTCCTGGTCCCGCCCATAGGGAGGGACCTAGCAGGTAGTCCGGCCCCTAGAATCCGAATAAAGGTAGGAGCTGTGTCCTAAGACTTCAGACATCCTGGAATCAACTTGAAACTAAGAAGAAGACGGGAACTTCGACATTCTGCTGCACAGAAGACTGAAGAAAATCTCCCCTGTGGTCAGGGAGTGACCACCTTGCTAACGCAAGCACCATCCAGCGAATCAACGTCTGCTTTGCCGCCGCCTCCCGCCGGAGCCCGAGCCCAGAGACTGACAAGACCTGGACCTCCAGACCTCTCACCGCCCGATCCACAGTCCCTGCAAAGAGGAGACCCGTGGAGGCACCGAGACACGTGGAGCCAGCCATCTTGAAACGACTACGACAAGCTGACCAGTGCAACAACCGAGGCTCCCTCCAAGTTGTGCTTTGGGTCCTGAGAAGCCCAACCCTCGAGCAGCATCTGCACCAAAGGTGAGCCCTCCAGCATCTCCACGATCTGCGTGGGGCCCTTCTGCATTTTGCCACTCGACGCGCCTAACCGGTTGCTGGCCCGCTGGCTAGTGGCCATCTTGGCGACGAAATCTACGACAAACACCGCTGGTCTGGTTGCTCCAGACTGGCCCTTGCCCCCCTCCAAAGGAGCAATCCCTCTGACCTTGCTGGTCAGAACCAACAGCTGATTTCCGAATCCTTCTTCAATTGCTTTTGCCAAGGCTTGTTTGCTTCGATCAAGTCGCCGACACCGCCGACAGTGAGAGCCTGCGTGGGACAGCTCGTGAGCCGACTCCTGGACGTCGTCGACCTTCAGGGACCACGTGGCTGCGGAGACAAGCTACCCCTCATCACCTGTTTGCACCCGACATCGCCTGGTACCCACCTGGTGCCACGCTGGTCACTGGCTAGTGACTGTGAACACTGTCCCCTCTGCTTACAGGTCTTCAACATCTCCAATCCACCCTTGGATCCACCGCATCTCTACCGGACCGACCGCCTGCAGCATCTTTGTCCCAGGCTCAACGGAACAGATAGAAGAAACCCGACGCACTTTGAGGCCTATGCACCCGCTTCCTGTGGGTGAGGTAAAGCTGGTACTCCGGTGCCCATGTGTAGTAATACATCTCTAGTGCCTGTGTTCCAAATCTTAAGTTCCTAGTCAACCCGGAAGATCTCCTTTGCAGTAACTTTGTACTTTTTACGCACCCATTGAAACCTATGGGAGCACGCGTGTGACTATTTGCTCTGCACACGCCACCCGTGGACCTCCTGGTCACTAACTGACGTTAGCTCCTTGTAGGCCCAGCGATTCTAGAGGCCCTAGGCCTTTTCCCTTTCCTGTTCGTGGTACTTATACCACTATTTTAGTATATGGTTCGAGTGGCCACCAGGGCCTATCCATATAAAGTGCAACTTCTGTGTATTCTGTGATAATCTTGTTTGACGATTTGTGCTCCTGTGCTCATAAAGAGACTAGGGGTTACTTTGAGAAATAAATACATATATATTTTGAATATATATCTGTGTGGTGTCCTTTCATTGGTATAAAAGGGGGTTGCATTTGGTAAAACAGCTGGCTTAACACGCTTCACGAGTTTAGCCTCAAAGACTGCTTAGCCTACGCTACCACTAGGGCAGCTAGTCCGAAAAGGTTGACTTACAACCACACCATAAGGGTTGCTTGGCATGGTACAAGGTGATCACTTTAACTAGTGAGCATCATATACCAGGCCAACTTCTCACATGGAGCAAGATATACTCACCCCTTACACTGACAGTGCTTACAGAGAGATTGATGGTGTTAGATGCACTCATGCTTAACACGCCAGTGCACCCTGAGAGCCGCCTTCTATACATTTACAGTGTGGTAGAGTTAGTGTGAAGGATGGAGTGAGATATACTCACCCCTTAAACCGCCAGTGCTTACAGAGCGAAGGATGGTGTTAGATGCACTCATGCTTAACACGCCAGTGCACCCAGAGAGCCGCCTTTTTTTACATTTAGAGTGTGGTAGAGTTAGTGTGAAGGATGGAGTGAGATATACTCACCCCTTAAACCGCCAGTGCTTACAGAGCGAAGGATGGTGTTAGATGCACTCATGCTTAACACCGCCAGTACATCCAGAGAGCCGCCTTCTATACATTTAGAGTGTGGTAGAGTTAGTGTGAAGGATGGAGTGAGATATACTCACCCCTCACACTGCCAGTGCTTACAAAGCGAAGGATGGTGTTAGATGCACTCATGCTTAACACCGCCAGTGCATCCAGAGAGCCGCCTTCTATACATTTAGAGTGTGGTAGAGTTAGTGTGAAGGATGGAGTGAGATATACTCACCCCTCACACTGCCAGTGCTTACAGAGCGAAGGATGGTGTTAGATGCACTCATGCTTAACACCGCCAATGCACCCAGAGAGCCGCCTTCTATACATTTAGAGTGTGGTAGAGTTAGTGTGAATGATGGAGTGAGATATACTCACCCCTTAAACCGCCAGTGCTAACAAAGTGAAGGATGGTGATAGATGCACTCATGCTTAACACGCCAGTACATCCAGAGAGTCGCCTTCTATACATTTAGAGTGTGGTAAAGTTAGTGTGAAGGATGGAGTGAGATATACTCACCCCTTAAACCGCCAGTGCTTACAGAGCGAAGGATGGTGTTAGATGCACTCATGCTTAACTCGCCAGTATATCCAGAGAGCCGCCTTCTATACATTTAGAGTGTGGTAGAGTTAGTGTGAAGGATGGAGTGAGATATACTCACCCCTCACACTGCCAGTGCTTACAAAGCGAGGGTTGGTGTTAGATGCACTCATGCTTAACACCCCCAGTGCATCCAGAGAGCCGCCTTCTATACATTTAGAGTGTGGTAGAGTTAGTGTGAAGGATGGAGTGAGATATACTCACCCCTCACACTGCCAGTCCTTACAGAGCGAAGGATGGTGTTAGATGCACTCATGCTTAACACCGCCAATGCACCCAGAGAGCCGCCTTCTATACATTTAGAGTGTGGTAGAGTTAGTGTGAATGATGGAGTGAGATATACTCACCCCTTAAACCGCCAGTGCTAACAAAGTGAAGGATGGTGATAGATGCACTCATGCTTAACACGCCAGTACATCCAGAGAGTCGCCTTCTATACATTTAGAGTGTGGTTAAGTTAGTGTGAAGGATGGAGTGAGATATACTCACCCCTTAAACCACCAGTGCTTACAGAGCGAAGGATGGTGTTAGATGCACTCATGCTTAACTCGCCAGTACTTCCAGAGAGCCGCCTTCTATACATTTAGAGTGTGGTAGAGTTAGTGTGAAGGATGGAGTGAGATATACTCACCCCTTAAACCGCCAGTGCTTACAGAGCGAAGGATGGTGTTAAATGCACTCATGCTTAACACGCCAGTGCACCCAGAGAGACGCCTTTTTTTACATTTAGAGTGTGGTAGAGTTAGTGTGAAGGATGGAGTGAGATATACTCACCCCCTAAACCGCCAGTGCTTACAGAGCGAAGGATGGTGTTAGATGCACTCATGCTTAACACCGCCAGTACATCCAGAGAGCCGCCTTCTATACATTTAGAGTGTGGTAGAGTTAGTGTGAAGGATGGAGTGAGATATACTCACCCCTCACACTGCCAGTGCTTACAGAGCGAAGGATGGTGTTAGATGCACTCATGCTTAACACCGCCAGTACATCCAGAGAGCCGCCTTCTATACATTTAGAGTGTGGTAGAGTTAGCGTGAAGGATGGAGTGAGATATACTCACCCTTTAAACCGCCAGTGCTTACAGAGCGAAGGATGGTGTTAGATGCACTCATGCTTAACACGCCAGTACATCCAGAGAGCCGCCTTCTATACATTTAGAGTGTGGTAGAGTTAGTGTGAAGGATGGAGCGGGATATACTCACCCCTCACACTGCCAGTGCTTACAGAGCAAAGGATGGTGTTAGATGCACTCATGCTTAACACCGCCAGTACATCCAGAGAGCCGCCTTCTATACATTTACAGTGTGGTTGAGTTAGTGTGAAGGATGGAGTGAGATATACTAACCCCTTAAACCGCCAGTGCTTACAGAGCAAAGGATGGTGTTAGATGCACTCATGCTTAACACGCCAGTACATCCAGAGAGCCGCCTTCTATACATTTAGAGTGTGGTAGAGTTAGTGTGAAGGATCGATTGAGATATACTCACCCCTTAAACCGCCAGTTCTTACAGAGCGAAGGATGGTGTTAGATGCACTCATGCTTAACTTGCCTGTACATCCAGAGAGCCGCCTTCTATACATTTAGAGTGTGGTAGAGTTAGTGTGAAGGATCGAGTGAGATATACTCACACCTTGAACCGCCAGTGCTTACAGAGCGAAGGATGGTGTTAGACGCACTCATGCTTAACACTGCCAGTACATCCAGAGAGCCGCCTTCTATACATTTAGAGTGTGGTAGAGTTAGTGTGAAGGATGGAGTGAGATATACTCACCCCTTAAACCGCCAGTGATTACAGAGCAAAGGATGGTGTTAGATGCACTCATGCTTAACACCGCCAGTGCATCCAGAGGGCCGCCTTCTATACATTTAGAGTGTGGTAGAGTTAGTGTGAAGGATAGAGCGAGATATACTCACCCCGCCAGTACTTACAGAGCGAAGGATGGTGTTAGATGCACTCATGCTTAACACCGCCAGTGCATCCAGAGAGCCGTCTTCTATTCATTTAGAGTGTGGTAGAGTTAGCGTGAAGGATGGAGTGAGATATACTCACCCTTTAAACCGCCAGTGCTTACAGAGCGAAGGATGGTGTTAGATGCACTCATGCTTAACACGCCAGTACATCCAGAGAGCCGCCGTCTATACATTTAGAGTGTGGTAGAGTTAGTGTGAAGGATGGAGCGGGATATACTCACCCCTCACACTGCCAGTGCTTACAGAGCAAAGGATGGTGTTAGATGCACTCATGCTTAACACCGCCAGTACATCCAGAGAGCCGCCTTCTATACATTTACAGTGTGGTAGAGTTAGTGTGAAGGATGGAGTGAGATATACTCACCTCTTAAACCGCCAGTGCTTACAGAGCGAAGGATGGTGTTAGATGCACTCATGCTTAACACGCCAGTACATCCAGAGAGCCGCCTTCTATACATTTAGAGTGTGGTAGAGTTAGTGTGAAGGATGGAGTGAGATATACTCACCCCTTAAACCGCCAGTTCTTACAGAGCGAAGGATGGTGTTAGATGCACTCATGCTTAACTTGCCTGTACATCCAGAGAGCCGCCTTCTATACATTTAGAGTGTGGTAGAGTTAGTGTGAAGGATCGAGTGAGATATACTCACCCCTTAAACCGCCAGTGCTTACAGAGCGAAGGATGGTGTTAGACGCACTCATGCTTAACACCGCCAGTACATCCAGAGAGCCACCTTCTATACATTTAGAGTGTGGTAGAGTTAGTGTGAAGGATGGAGTGAGATATAGTCACCCCTTAAACCGCCAGTGATTACAGAGCAAAGGATGGTGTTAGATGCACTCATGCTTAACACCGCCAGTAAATCCAGAGGGCCGCCTTCTATACATTTAGAGTGTGGTAGAGTTAGTGTGAAGGATAGAGCGAGATATACTCACCCCGCCAGTACTTACAGAGCGAAGGATGGTGTTAGATGCACTCATGCTTAACACCGCCAGTGCATCCAGAGAGCCGTCTTCTATTCATTTAGAGTGTTGTAGAGTTAGTGTGAAGGATGGAGCAAGATATACTCACCCCTTACACTGACAGTGCTTACAGAGAGATTGATGGTGTTAGATGCACTCATGCTTAACACGCCAGTGCACCCTGAGAGCCGCCTTCTATACATTTACAGTGTGGTAGAGTTAGTGTGAAGGATGGAGTGAGATATACTCACCCCTTAAACCGCCAGTGCTTACAGAGCGAAGGATGGTGTTAGATGCACTCATGCTTAACACGCCAGTGCACCCAGAGAGCCGCCTTTTTTTACATTTAGAGTGTGGTAGAGTTAGTGTGAAGGATGGAGTGAGATATACTCACCCCTTAAACCGCCAGTGCTTACAGAGCGAAGGATGGTGTTAGATGCACTCATGCTTAACACCGCCAGTACATCCAGAGAGCCCCCTTCTATACATTTAGAGTGTGGTAGAGTTAGTGTGAAGGATGGAGTGAGATATACTCACCCCTCACACTGCCAGTGCTTACAGAGCGAAGGATGGTGTTAGATGCACTCATGCTTAACACGCCAGTGCATCCAGAGAGCCGCCTTCTATACATTTAGAGTGTGGTAGAGTTAGTGTGAAGGATGGAGTGAGATATACTCACCCCTCACACTGCCAGTGCTTACAGAGCGAAGGATGGTGTTAGATGCACTCATGCTTAACACCGCCAGTACATCCAGAGAGCCGCCTTCTATACATTTAGAGTGTGGTAGAGTTAGTGTGAAGGATGGAGTGAGATATACTCACCCTTCACACTGCCAGTGCTTACAGAGCGAAGGATGGTGTTAGATGCACTCATGCTTAACACGCCAGTGCATCCAGAGAGCTGCCTTCTATACATTTAGAGTGTGGTAGAGTTTGTGTGAAGGATGGAGTGAGATATACTCACCCCTCACACTGCCAGTGCTTACAGAGCGAAGGATGGTGTTAGATGCAGTCATGCTTAACACCGCCAGTGCACCCAGAGAGCCGCCTTCTATACATTTAGAGTGTGGTAGAGTTAGTGTGAATGATGGAGTGAGATATACTCACCCCTTAAACCACCAGTGCTAACAAAGTGAAGGATGGTGATAGATGCACTCATGCTTAACACGCCAGTACATCCAGAGAGTCGCCTTCTATACATTTAGAGTGTGGTAGAGTTAGTGTGAAGGATGGAGTGAGATATACTCACCCCTTAAACCGCCAGTGCTTACAGAGCGAAGGATGGTGTTAGATGCACTCATGCTTAACTCGCCAGTACATCCAGAGAGCCGCCTTCTATACATTTAGAGTGTGGTAGAGTTAGTGTGAAGGATCGAGTGAGATATACTCACCCCTTAAACCGCCAGTGCTTACAGAGCGAAGGATGGTGTTAGACGCACTCATGCTTAACACCGCCAGTACATCCAGAGAGCCGCCTTCTATACATTTAGAGTGTGGTAGAGTTAGTGTGAAGGATGGAGTGAGATATACTCACCCCTTAAACCGCCAGTGCTTACAGAGCAAAGGATGGTGTTAGATGCACTCATGCTTAACACCGCCAGTACATCCAGAGGGCTGCCTTCTATATATTTAGAGTGTGGTAGAGTTAGTGTGAAGGATGGAGTGAGATATACTCACCCCTCACACCTGCCAGTGCTTACAGAGCGAAGGATGGTGTTAGATGCACTCATGCTTAACACGCCAGTGCACCCTGAGAGCCGCCTTCTATACATTTACAGTGTGGTAGAGTTAGTGTGAAGGATGGAGTGAGATATACTCACCCCTTAAACCGCCAGTGCTTAGAGAGCGAAGGATGGTGTTAAATGCACTCATGCTTAACACGCCAGTGCACCCAGAGAGCCACCTTTTTTTACATTTAGAGTGTGGTAGAGTTAGTGTGAAGGATGGAGCGAGATATACTCACCCCGCCAGTGCTTACAGAGCGAAGGATGGTGTTAGATGCACTCATGCTTAACACCGCCAGTGCATCCAGAGAGCCGTCTTCTATACATTTACAGTGTGGTAGAGTTAGTGTGAAGGATGGAGTGAGATATACTCACCCCTCACACTGCCAGTGCTTACAGAGCAAAGGATGGTGTTAAATGCACTCATGCTTAACACCGCCAGTGCATCCAGAGAGCCGCCTTCTATACATTTAGAGTGTGGTAAAGTTAGCGTGAAGGATGGAGTGAGATATACTCACCCCTCACACTGCCAGTGCTTACAGAGCGAAGGACGGTGTTAGATGCACTCATGCTTAACACGCCAGTGCACCCTGAGAGCCGCCTTCTATACATTTACAGTGTGGTAGAGTTAGTGTGAAGGATGGAGTGAGATATACTCACCCCTTAAACCGCCAGTGCTTACAGAGTGAAGGATTGTGTTAAATGCACTCATGCTTAACACGCCAGTGCACCCAGAGAGCCGCCTTTTTTTACATTTAGAGTGTAGTAGAGTTAGTGTGAAGGATGGAGTGAGATATACTCACCCCTTAAACCGCCAGTGCTTACAGAGCGAAGGATGGTGTTAGATGCACTCATGCTTAACACCGCCAGTACATCCAGAGAGCCGCCTTCTATACATTTAGAGTGTGGTAGAGTTAGTGTGAAGGATGGAGTGAGATATACTCACCCCTCACACTGCCAGTGCTTACAGAGCGAAGGATGGTGTTAGATGCACTCATGCTTAACACCGCCAGTACATCCAGAGAGCCGCCTTCTATACATTTAGAGTGTGGTAGAGTCAGTGTGAAGGATGGAGTGAGATATACTCACCCTTTAAACCGCCAGTGCTTACAGAGCGAAGGATGGTGTTAGATGCACTCATGCTTAACACGCCAGTACATCCAGAGAGCCGCCTTCTATACATTTAGAGTGTGGTAGAGTTAGTGTGAAGGATGGAGCGGGATATACTCACCCCTCACACTGCCAGTGCTTACAGAGCAAAGGATGGTGTTAGATGCACTCATGCTTAACACCGCCAGTACATCCAGAGAGCCGCCTTCTATACATTTACAGTGTGGTTGAGTTAGTGTGAAGGATGGAGTGAGATATACTAACCCCTTAAACCGCCAGTGCTTACAGAGATGGTGTTAGATGCACTCATGCTTAACTTGCCTGTACATCCAGAGAGCCGCCTTCTATACATTTAGAGTGTGGTAGAGTTAGTGTGAAGGATGGAGTGAGATATACTCACCCCTTAAACCGCCAGTGATTACAGAGCAAAGGATGGAGTTAGATGCACTCATGCTTAACACCGCCAGTACATCCAGAGGGCCGCCTTCTATACATTTAGAGTGTGGTAGAGTTAGTGTGAAGGATAGAGCGAGATATACTCACCCCGCCAGTACTTACAGAGTGAAGGATGGTGTTAGATGCACTCATGCTTAACACCGCCAGTGCATCCAGAGAGCCGTCTTCTATTCATTTAGAGTGTGGTAGAGTCAGTGTGAAGGATGGAGTGAGATATACTCACCCTTTAAACCGCCAGTGCTTACAGAGCGAAGGATGGTGTTAGATGCACTCATGCTTAACACGCCAGTACATCCAGAGAGCCGCCTTCTATACATTTAGAGTGTGGTAGAGTTAGTGTGAAGGATGGAGCGGGATATACTCACCCCTCACACTGCCAGTGCTTACAGAGCAAAGGATGGTGTTAGATGCACTCATGCTTAACACCGCCAGTACATCCAGAGAGCCGCCTTCTATACATTTACAGTGTGGTTGAGTTAGTGTGAAGGATGGAGTGAGATATACTAACCCCTTAAACCGCCAGTGCTTACAGAGATGGTGTTAGATGCACTCATGCTTAACTTGCCTGTACATCCAGAGAGCCGCCTTCTATACATTTAGAGTGTGGTAGAGTTAGTGTGAAGGATGGAGTGAGATATACTCACCCCTTAAACCGCCAGTGATTACAGAGCAAAGGATGGAGTTAGATGCACTCATGCTTAACACCGCCAGTACATCCAGAGGGCCGCCTTCTATACATTTAGAGTGTGGTAGAGTTAGTGTGAAGGATAGAGCGAGATATACTCACCCCGCCAGTACTTACAGAGTGAAGGATGGTGTTAGATGCACTCATGCTTAACACCGCCAGTGCATCCAGAGAGCCGTCTTCTATTCATTTAGAGTGTGGTAGAGTTAGTGTGAAGGATGGAGTGAGATATACTCACCCCTCACACTGCCAGTGCTTACAGAGCGAAGGATGGTGTTAGATGCACTCATGCTTAACACGCCAGTGCATCCAGAGAGCCGCCTTCTATACATTTAGAGTGTGGTAGAGTTAGTGTGAAGGATGGAGCGAGATATACTCACCCCTTACACTGCCAGTGCTTACAGAGAGATTGATGGTGTTAGATGCACTCATGCTTAACACGCCAGTGCACCCTGAGAGCCGCCTTCTATACATTTACAGTGTGGTAGAGTTAGTGTGAAGGATGGAGTGAGATATACTCACCCCTTAAACCGCCAGTGCTTACAGAGCGAAGGATGGTGTTAGATGCACTCATGCTTAACACGCCAGTGCACCCAGAGAGCCGCCTTTTTTTACATTTAGAGTGTGGTAGAGTTAGTGTGAAGGATGGAGTGAGATATACTCACCCCTTAAACCGCCAGTGCTTACAGAGCGAAGGATGGTGTTAGATGCACTCATGCTTAACACCGCCAGTGCATCCAGAGAGCCGCCTTCTATACATTTAGAGTGTGGTAGAGTTAGTGTGAAGGATGGAGTGAGATATACTCACTACTCACACTGCCAGTGCTTACAGAGCAAAGGATGGTGTTAGATGCACTCATGCTTAACATGCCAGTGCATCCAGAGAGCCGCCTTCTATACATTTAGAGTGTGGTAGAGTTAGTGTGAAGGATGGAGTGAGATATACTCACCCCTCACACTGCCAGTGCTTCCAGAGCGAAGGATGGTGTTAGATGCACTCATGCTTAACACCGCCAGTACATCCAGAGAGCCGCCTTCTATACATTTAGAGTGTGGTAGAGTTAGTGTGAAGGATGGAGTGAGATATACTCACCCCTCACACTGCCAGTGCTTACAGAGCGAAGGATGGTGTTAGATGCACTCATGCTTAACACGCCAGTGCATCCAGAGAGCTGCCTTCTATACATTTAGAGTGTGGTAGAGTTAGTGTGAAGGATGGAGTGAGATATACTCACCCCTCACACTGCCAGTGCTTACAGAGCGAAGGATGGTGTTAGATGCACTCATGCTTAACACCGCCAGTGCACCCAGAGAGCCGCCTTCTATACATTTAGAGTGTGGTAGAGTTAGTGTGAATGATGGAGTGAGATATACTCACCCCTTAAACCGCCAGTGCTTACAGAGCGAAGGATGGTGTTAGATGCACTCATGCTTAACACGCCAGTGCATCCAGAGAGCCGCCTTCTATACATTTAGAGTGTGGTAGAGTTAGTGTGAAGGATGGAGTGAGATATACTCACCCCTTAAACCGCCAGTGCTTACAGAGCGAAGGATGGTGTTAGATGCACTCATGCTTAACACCGCCAGTACATCCAGAGAGCCGCCTTCTATACATTTAGAGTGTGGTAGAGTTAGTGTGAAGGATGGAGTGAGATATACTCACCCTTTAAACCGCCAGTGCTTACAGAGCGATTGATGGTGTTAGATGCACTCATGCTTAACACGCCAGTGCACCCTGAGAGCCGCCTTCTATACATTTACGGTGTGGTAGAGTTAGTGTGAAGGATGGAGTGAGATATACTCACCCCTTAAACCGCCAGTGCTTACAGAGCGCAGGATGGTGTTAGATGCACTCATGCTTAACACGCCAGTGTACCCAGAGACCCGCCTTTTTTTACATTTAGAGTGTGGTAGAGTTAGTGTGAAGGATGGAGTGAGATATACTCACCCCTTAAACCGCCAGTGCTTACAGAGCGAAGGATGGTGTTAGATGCACTCATGCTTAACACCGCCAGTGCATCCAGAGAGCCGCCTTCTATACATTTAGAGTGTGGTAGAGTTAGTGTGAAGGATGGAGTGAGATATACTCACCCCTCACACTGCCAGTGCTTACAGAGCGAAGGATGGTGTTAGATGCACTCATGCTTAACACGCCAGTGCATCCAGAGAGCCGCCTTCTATACATTTAGAGTGTGGTAGAGTTAGTGTGAAGGATGGAGTGAGATATACTCACCCCTCACACTGCCAGTGCTTCCAGAGCGAAGGATGGTGTTAGATGCACTCATGCTTAACACCGCCAGTACATCCAGAGAGCCGCCTTCTATACATTTAGAGTGTGGTAGAGTTAGTGTGAAGGATGGAGTGAGATATACTCACCCCTCACACTGCCAGTGCTTACAGAGCGAAGGATGGTGTTAGATGCACTCATGCTTAACACAGCCAGTGCATCCAGAGAGCCGCCTTCTATACATTTAGAGTGTGGTAGAGTTAGTGTGCAGGATGGAGTGAGATATACTCACCCCTCACACTGCCAGTGCTTACAGAGCGAAGGATGGTGTTAGATGCAGTCATGCTTAACACGCCAGTGCATCCAGAGAGCTGCCTTCTATACATTTAGAGTGTGGTAGAGTGAGTGTGAAGGATGGAGTGAGATATACTCACCCCTCACACTGCCAGTGCTTACAGAGCGAAGGATGGTGTTAGATGCACTCATGCTTAACACCGCCAGTGCACCCAGAGAGCCGCCTTCTATACATTTAGAGTGTGGTAGAGTTAGTGTGAATGATGGAGTGAGATATACTCACCCCTTAAACCGCCAGTGCTAACAAAGTGAAGGATGGTGATAGATGCACTCATGCTTAACATGCCAGTACATCCAGAGAGTCGCCTTCTATACATTTAGAGTGTGGTAGAGTTAGTGTGAAGGATGGAGTGAGATATACTCGCCCCTTAAACCGCCAGTGCTTACAGAGCGAAGGATGGTGTTAGATGCACTCATGCTTAACTCGCCAGTACATCCAGAGAGCCGCCTTCTATACATTTAGAGTGTGGTAGAGTTAGTGTGAAGGATCGAGTGAGATATACTCACCCCTTAAACCGCCAGTGCTTACAGAGCGAAGGATGGTGTTAGACGCACTCATGCTTAACACCGCCAGTACATCCAGAGAGCCGCCTTCTATACATTTAGAGTGTGGTAGAGTTAGTGTGAAGGATGGAGTGAGATATACTCACCCCTTAAACCGCCAGTGCTTACAGAGCAAAGGATGGTGTTAAATGCACTCATGCTTAACACGCCAGTGCACCCAGAGAGCCACCTTTTTTTACATTTAGAGTGTGGTAGAGTTAGTGTGAAGGATGGAGCGAGATATAATCACCCCGCCAGTGCTTACAGAGCGAAGGATGGTGTTAGATGCACTCATGCTTAACACCGCCAGTGCATCCAGAGAGCTGTCTTTTATACATTTACAGTGTGGTAGAGTTAGTGTGAAGGATGGAGTGAGATATACTCACCCCTCACACTGCCAGTGCTTACAGAGCGAAGGATGGTGTTAGATGCACTCATGCTTAACACCGCCAGTGCACCCAGAGAGCCGCCTTCTATATATTTAGAGTGTGGTAGAGTTAGTGTGAATGATGGAGTGAGATATACTCACCCCTTAAACCGCCAGTGCTAACAAAGTGAAGGATGGTGATAGATGCACTCATGCTTAACACGCCAGTACATCCAGAGAGTCGCCTTCTATACATTTAGAGTGTGGTAAAGTTAGTGTGAAGGATGGAGTGAGATATACTCACCCCTCACACTGCCAGTGCTTACAGAGCGAAGGATGGTGTTAGATGCACTCATGCTTAATACGCCAGTGCACCCTGAGAGCCGCCTTCTATACATTTACAGTGTGGTAGAGTTAGTGTGAAGGATGGAGTGAGATATACTCACCCCTTAAACCGCCAGTGCTTACAGAGCAAAGGATGGTGTTAGATGCACTCATGCTTAGCACCGCCAGTACATCCAGAGGGCCGCCTTCTATATATTTAGAGTGTGGTAGAGTTAGTGTGAAGGATGGAGCGAGATATACTCACCCCTCACACTGCCAGTGCTTACAGAGCGAAGGATGGTGTTAGATGCATTCATGCTTAACACCGCCAGTACATCCAGAGGGCTGCCTTCTATATATTTAGAGTGTGGTAGAGTTAGTGTGAAGGATGGAGTGAGATATACTCACCCCTCACACTGCCAGTGCTTACAGAGCGAAGGATGGTGTTAGATGCACTCATGCTTAACACGCCAGTGCACCCTGAGAGCCGCCTTCTATACATTTACAGTGTGGTAGAGTTAGTGTGAAGGATGGAGTGAGATATACTCACCCCTTAAACTGCCAGTGCTTAGAGAGCGAAGGATGGTGTTAAATGCACTCATGCTTAACACGCCAGTGCACCCAGAGAGCCACCTTTTTTTACATTTAGAGTGTGGTAGAGTTAGTGTGAAGGATGGAGCGAGATATACTCACCCCGCCAGTGCTTACAGAGCGAAGGATGGTGTTAGATGCACTCATGCTTAACACCGCCAGTGCATCCAGAGAGCCGTCTTCTATACATTTACAGTGTGGTAGAGTTAGTGTGAAGGATGGAGTGAGATATACTCACCCCTCACACTGCCAGTGCTTACAGAGCAAAGGATGGTGTTAAATGCACTCATGCTTAACACCGCTAGTGCATCCAGAGAGCCGCCTTCTATACATTTAGAGTGTGGTAGAGTTAGTGTGAAGGATGGAGTGAGATATACTCACCCCTCACACTGCCAGTGCTTACAGAGCGAAGGACGGTGTTAGATGCACTCATGCTTAACACGCCAGTGCACCCTGAGAGCCGCCTTCTATACATTTACAGTGTGGTAGAGTTAGTGTGAAGGATGGAGTGAGATATACTCACCCCTTAAACCGCCAGTGCTTACAGAGCGAAGGATGGTGTTAAATGCACTCATGCTTAACACGCCAGTGCACCCAGAGAGCCGCCTTTTTTTACATTTAGAGTGTGGTAGAGTTAGTGTGAAGGATGGAGTGAGATATACTCACCCCTTAAACCGCCAGTGCTTACAGAGCGAAGGATGGTGTTAGATGCACTCATGCTTAACACCGCCAGTACATCCAGAGAGCCGCCTTATATACATTTAGAGTGTGGTAGAGTTAGTGTGAAGGATGGAGTGAGATATACTCACCCCTCACACTGCCAGTGCTTACAGAGCGAAGGATGGTGTTAGATGCACTCATGCTTAACACCGCCAGTACATCCAGAGAGCCGCCTTCTATACATTTAGAGTGTGGTAGAGTTAGTGTGAAGGATGGAGTGAGATATACTCACCCTTTAAACCGCCAGTGCTTACAAAGCGAAGGATGGTGTTAGATGCACTCATGCTTAACACGCCAGTACATCCAGAGAGCCGCCTTCTATACATTTAGAGTGTGGTAGAGTTAGTGTGAAGGATGGAGCGGGATATACTCACCCCTCACACTGCCAGTGCTTACAGAGCAAAGGATGGTGTTAGATGCACTCATGCTTAACACCGCCAGTACATCCAGAGAGCCGCCTTCTATACACTTACAGTGAGGTTGAGTTAGTGTGAAGGATGGAGTGAGATATACTAACCCCTTAAACCGCCAGTGCTTACAGAGCGAAGGATGGTGTTAGATGCACTCATGCTTAACACGCCAGTACATCCAGAGAGCCGCCTTCTATACATTTAGAGTGTGGTAGAGATAGTGTGAAGGATCGATTGAGATATACTCACCCCTTAATCTGCCAGTTCTTACAGAGCGAAGGATGGTGTTAGATGCACTCATGCTTAACTTGCCTGTACATCCAGAGAGCCGCCTTCTATACATTTAGAGTGTGGTAGAGTTAGTGTGAAGGATCGAGTGAGATATACTCACCCCTTAAACCGCCAGTGCTTACAGAGCGAAGGATGGTGTTAGACGCACTCATGCTTAACACTGCCAGTACATCCAGAGAGCCGCCTTCTATACATTTAGAGTGTGGTAGAGTTAGTGTGAAGGATGGAGTGAGATATACTCACCCCTTAAACCGCCAGTGATTACAGAGCAAAGGATGGTGTTAGATGCACTCATGCTTAACACCGCCAGTACATCCAGAGGGCCGCCTTCTATACATTTAGAGTGTGGTAGAGTTAGTGTGAAGGATAGAGCGAGATATACTCACCCCGCCAGTACTTACAGAGCGAAGGATGGTGTTAGATGCACTCATGCTTAACACCGCCAGTGCATCCAGAGAGCCGTCTTCTATTCATTTAGAGTGTGGTAGAGTTAGCGTGAAGGATGGAGTGAGATATACTCACCCTTTAAACCGCCAGTGCTTACAGAGCGAAGGATGGTGTTAGATGCACTCATGCTTAACACGCCAGTACATCCAGAGAGCTGCCTTCTATACATTTAGAGTGTGGTAGAGTTAGTGTGAAGGATGGAGCGGGATATACTCACCCCTCACACTGCCAGTGCTTACAGAGCAAAGGATGGTGTTAGATGCACTCATGCTTAACACCGCCAGTACATCCAGAGAGCCGCCTTCTATACATTTACAGTGTGGTAGAGTTAGTGTGAAGGATGGAGTGAGATATACTCACCCCTTAAACCGCCAGTGCTTACAGAGCGAAGGATGGTGTTAGATGCACTCATGCTTAACACGCCAGTACATCCAGAGAGCCGCCTTCTATACATTTAGAGTGTGGTAGAGTTAGTGTGAAGGATGGAGTGAGATATACTCACCCCTTAAACCGCCAGTTCTTACAGAGCGAAGGATGGTGTTAGATGCACTCATGCTTAACTTGCCTGTACATCCAGAGAGCCGCCTTCTATACATTTAGAGTGTGGTAGAGTTAGTGTGAAGGATCGAGTGAGATATAGTCACCCCTTAAACCGCCAGTGATTACAGAGCAAAGGATGGTGTTAGATGTACTCATGCTTAACACCGCCAGTAAATCCAGAGGGCCGCCTTCTATACATTTAGAGTGTGGTAGAGTTAGTGTGAAGGATAGAGCGAGATATACTCACCCCGCCAGTACTTACAGAGCGAAGGATGGTGTTAGATGCACTCATGCTGAACCCCGCCAGTGCATCCAGAGAGCCGTCTTCTATTCATTTAGAGTGTGGTAGAGTTAGTGTGAAGGATGGAGCAAGATATACTCACCCCTTACACTGACAGTGCTTACAGAGAGATTGATGGTGTTAGATGCACTCATGCTTAACACGCCAGTGCACCCTGAGAGCCGCCTTCTATACATTTACAGTGTGGTAGAGTTAGTGTGAAGGATGGAGTGAGATATACTCACCCCTTAAACCGCCAGTGCTTACAGAGCGAAGGATGGTGTTAGATGCACTCATGCTTAACACGCCAGTGCACCCAGAGAGCCCCCTTTTTTTACATTTAGAGTGTGGTAGAGTTAGTGTGAAGGATGGAGTGAGATATACTCACCCCTCACACTGCCAGTGCTTACAGAGCGAAGGATGGTGTTAGATGCACTCATGCTTAACACGCCAGTGCATCCAGAGAGCCGCCTTCTATACATTTAGAGTGTGGTAGAGTTAGTGTGAAGGATGGAGTGAGATATACTCACCCCTCACACTGCCAGTGCTTACAGAGCGAAGGATGGTGTTAGATGCACTCATGCTTAACACCGCCAGTACATCCAGAGAGCCGCCTTCTATACATTTAGAGTGTGGTAGAGTTAGTGTGAAGGATGGAGTGAGATATACTCACCCTTCACACTGCCAGTGCTTACAGAGCGAAGGATGGTGTTAGATGCACTCATGCTTAACACCGCCAGTGCATCCAGAGAGCCGCCTTCTATACATTTAGAGTGTGGTAGAGTTAGTGTGAAGGATGGAGTGAGATATACTCACTACTCACACTGCCAGTGCTTACAGAGCAAAGGATGGTGTTAGATGCACTCATGCTTAACATGCCAGTGCATCCAGAGAGCCGCCTTCTATACATTTAGAGTGTGGTAGAGTTAGTGTGAAGGATGGAGTGAGATATACTCACCCCTCACACTGCCAGTGCTTCCAGAGCGAAGGATGGTGTTAGATGCACTCATGCTTAACACCGCCAGTACATCCAGAGAGCCGCCTTCTATACATTTAGAGTGTGGTAGAGTTAGTGTGAAGGATGGAGTGAGATATACTCACCCCTCACACTGCCAGTGCTTACAGAGCGAAGGATGGTGTTAGATGCACTCATGCTTAACACCGCCAGTGCACCCAGAGAGCCGCCTTCTATACATTTAGAGTGTGGTAGAGTTAGTGTGAATGATGGAGTGAGATATACTCACCCCTTAAACCACCAGTGCTAACAAAGTGAAGGATGGTGATAGATGCACTCATGCTTAACACGCCAGTACATCCAGAGAGTCGCCTTCTATACATTTAGAGTGTGGTAGAGTTAGTGTGAAGGATGGAGTGAGATATACTCACCCCTTAAACCGCCAGTGCTTACAGAGCGAAGGATGGTGTTAGATGCACTCATGCTTAACTCGCCAGTACATCCAGAGAGCCGCCTTCTATACATTTAGAGTGTTGTAGAGTTAGTGTGAAGGATCGAGTGAGATATACTCACCCCTTAAACGGCCAGTGCTTACAGAGCGAAGGATGGTGTTAGACGCACTCATGCTTAACACCGCCAGTACATCCAGAGAGCCGCCTTCTATACATTTAGAGTGTGGTAGAGTTAGTGTGAAGGATGGAGTGAGATATACTCACCCCTTAAACCGCCAGTGCTTACAGAGCAAAGGATGGTGTTAGATGCACTCATGCTTAACACCGCCAGTACATCCAGAGGGCTGCCTTCTATATATTTAGAGTGTGGTAGAGTTAGTGTGAAGGATGGAGTGAGATATACTCACCCCTCACACTGCCAGTGCTTACAGAGCGAAGGATGGTGTTAGATGCACTCATGCTTAACACGCCAGTGCACCCTGAGAGCCGCCTTCTATACATTTACAGTGTGGTAGAGTTAGTGTGAAGGATGGAGTGAGATATACTCACCCCTTAAACTGCCAGTGCTTAGAGAGCGAAGGATGGTGTTAAATGCACTCATGCTTAACACGCCAGTGCACCCAGAGAGCCACCTTTTTTTACATTTAGAGTGTGGTAGAGTTAGTGTGAAGGATGGAGTGAGATATACTCACCCCTCACACTGCCAGTGCTTACAGAGCGAAGGATGGTGTTAGATGCACTCATGCTTAACACCGCCAGTGCACCCAGAGAGCCGCCTTCTATACATTTAGAGTGTGGTAGAGTTAGTGTGAATGATGGAGTGAGATATACTCACCCCTTAAACCACCAGTGCTAACAAAGTGAAGGATGGTGATAGATGCACTCATGCTTAACACGCCAGTACATCCAGAGAGTCGCCTTCTATACATTTAGAGTGTGGTAGAGTTAGTGTGAAGGATGGAGTGAGATATACTCACCCCTTAAACCGCCAGTGCTTACAGAGCGAAGGATGGTGTTAGATGCACTCATGCTTAACTCGCCAGTACATCCAGAGAGCCGCCTTCTATACATTTAGAGTGTTGTAGAGTTAGTGTGAAGGATCGAGTGAGATATACTCACCCCTTAAACGGCCAGTGCTTACAGAGCGAAGGATGGTGTTAGACGCACTCATGCTTAACACCGCCAGTACATCCAGAGAGCCGCCTTCTATACATTTAGAGTGTGGTAGAGTTAGTGTGAAGGATGGAGTGAGATATACTCACCCCTTAAACCGCCAGTGCTTACAGAGCAAAGGATGGTGTTAGATGCACTCATGCTTAACACCGCCAGTACATCCAGAGGGCTGCCTTCTATATATTTAGAGTGTGGTAGAGTTAGTGTGAAGGATGGAGTGAGATATACTCACCCCTCACACTGCCAGTGCTTACAGAGCGAAGGATGGTGTTAGATGCACTCATGCTTAACACGCCAGTGCACCCTGAGAGCCGCCTTCTATACATTTACAGTGTGGTAGAGTTAGTGTGAAGGATGGAGTGAGATATACTCACCCCTTAAACTGCCAGTGCTTAGAGAGCGAAGGATGGTGTTAAATGCACTCATGCTTAACACGCCAGTGCACCCAGAGAGCCACCTTTTTTTACATTTAGAGTGTGGTAGAGTTAGCGTGAAGGATGGAGTGAGATATACTCACCCTTTAAACCGCCAGTGCTTACAGAGCGAAGGATGGTGTTAGATGCACTCATGCTTAACACGCCAGTACATGCAGAGAGCTGCCTTCTATACATTTAGAGTGTGGTAGAGTTAGTGTGAAGGATGGAGCGGGATATACTCACCCCTCACACTGCCAGTGCTTACAGAGCAAAGGATGGTGTTAGATGCACTCATGCTTAACACCGCCAGTACATCCAGAGAGCCGCCTTCTATACATTTACAGTGTGGTAGAGTTAGTGTGAAGGATGGAGTGAGATATACTCACCCCTTAAACCGCCAGTGCTTACAGAGCGAAGGATGGTGTTAGATGCACTCATGCGTAACACGCCAGTACATCCAGAGAGCCGCCTTCTATACATTTAGAGTGTGGTAGAGTTAGTGTGAAGGATGGAGTGAGATATACTCACCCCTTAAACCGCCAGTTCTTACAGAGCGAAGGATGGTGTTAGATGCACTCATGCTTAACTTGCCTGTACATCCAGAGAGCCGCCTTCTATACATTTAGAGTGTGGTAGAGTTAGTGTGAAGGATCGAGTGAGATATAGTCACCCCTTAAACCGCCAGTGATTACAGAGCAAAGGATGGTGTTAGATGTACTCATGCTTAACACCGCCAGTAAATCCAGAGGGCCGCCTTCTATACATTTAGAGTGTGGTAGAGTTAGTGTGAAGGATAGAGCGAGATATACTCACCCCGCCAGTACTTACAGAGCGAAGGATGGTGTTAGATGCACTCATGCTGAACCCCGCCAGTGCATCCAGAGAGCCATCTTCTATTCATTTAGAGTGTGGTAGAGTTAGTGTGAAGGATGGAGCAAGATATACTCACCCCTTACACTGACAGTGCTTACAGAGAGATTGATGGTGTTAGATGCACTCATGCTTAACACGCCAGTGCACCCTGAGAGCCGCCTTCTATACATTTACAGTGTGGTAGAGTTAGTGTGAAGGATGGAGTGAGATATACTCACCCCTTAAACCGCCAGTGCTTACAGAGCGAAGGATGGTGTTAGATGCACTCATGCTTAACACGCCAGTGCACCCAGAGAGCCCCCTTTTTTTACATTTAGAGTGTGGTAGAGTTAGTGTGAAGGATGGAGTGAGATATACTCACCCCTCACACTGCCAGTGCTTACAGAGCGAAGGATGGTGTTAGATGCACTCATGCTTAACACGCCAGTGCATCCAGAGAGCCGCCTTCTATACATTTAGAGTGTGGTAGAGTTAGTGTGAAGGATGGAGTGAGATATACTCACCCCTCACACTGCCAGTGCTTACAGAGCGAAGGATGGTGTTAGATGCACTCATGCTTAACACCGCCAGTACATCCAGAGAGCCGCCTTCTATACATTTAGAGTGTGGTAGAGTTAGTGTGAAGGATGGAGTGAGATATACTCACCCTTCACACTGCCAGTGCTTACAGAGCGAAGGATGGTGTTAGATGCACTCATGCTTAACACCGCCAGTGCATCCAGAGAGCCGCCTTCTATACATTTAGAGTGTGGTAGAGTTAGTGTGAAGGATGGAGTGAGATATACTCACTACTCACACTGCCAGTGCTTACAGAGCAAAGGATGGTGTTAGATGCACTCATGCTTAACATGCCAGTGCATCCAGAGAGCCGCCTTCTATACATTTAGAGTGTGGTAGAGTTAGTGTGAAGGATGGAGTGAGATATACTCACCCCTCACACTGCCAGTGCTTCCAGAGCGAAGGATGGTGTTAGATGCACTCATGCTTAACACCGCCAGTACATCCAGAGAGCCGCCTTCTATACATTTAGAGTGTGGTAGAGTTAGTGTGAAGGATGGAGTGAGATATACTCACCCCTCACACTGCCAGTGCTTACAGAGCGAAGGATGGTGTTAGATGCACTCATGCTTAACACCGCCAGTGCACCCAGAGAGCCGCCTTCTATACATTTAGAGTGTGGTAGAGTTAGTGTGAATGATGGAGTGAGATATACTCACCCCTTAAACCACCAGTGCTAACAAAGTGAAGGATGGTGATAGATGCACTCATGCTTAACACGCCAGTACATCCAGAGAGTCGCCTTCTATACATTTAGAGTGTGGTAGAGTTAGTGTGAAGGATGGAGTGAGATATACTCACCCCTTAAACCGCCAGTGCTTACAGAGCGAAGGATGGTGTTAGATGCACTCATGCTTAACTCGCCAGTACATCCAGAGAGCCGCCTTCTATACATTTAGAGTGTTGTAGAGTTAGTGTGAAGGATCGAGTGAGATATACTCACCCCTTAAACGGCCAGTGCTTACAGAGCGAAGGATGGTGTTAGACGCACTCATGCTTAACACCGCCAGTACATCCAGAGAGCCGCCTTCTATACATTTAGAGTGTGGTAGAGTTAGTGTGAAGGATGGAGTGAGATATACTCACCCCTTAAACCGCCAGTGCTTACAGAGCAAAGGATGGTGTTAGATGCACTCATGCTTAACACCGCCAGTACATCCAGAGGGCTGCCTTCTATATATTTAGAGTGTGGTAGAGTTAGTGTGAAGGATGGAGTGAGATATACTCACCCCTCACACTGCCAGTGCTTACAGAGCGAAGGATGGTGTTAGATGCACTCATGCTTAACACGCCAGTGCACCCTGAGAGCCGCCTTCTATACATTTACAGTGTGGTAGAGTTAGTGTGAAGGATGGAGTGAGATATACTCACCCCTTAAACTGCCAGTGCTTAGAGAGCGAAGGATGGTGTTAAATGCACTCATGCTTAACACGCCAGTGCACCCAGAGAGCCACCTTTTTTTACATTTAGAGTGTGGTAGAGTTAGTGTGAAGGATGGAGTGAGATATACTCACCCCTTAAACCGCCAGTGATTACAGAGCAAAGGATGGTGTTAGATGCACTCATGCTTAACACCGCCAGTACATCCAGAGGGCCGCCTTCTATACATTTAGAGTGTGGTAGAGTTAGTGTGAAGGATAGAGCGAGATATACTCACCCCGCCAGTACTTACAGAGCGAAGGATGGTGTTAGATGCACTCATGCTTAACACCGCCAGTGCATCCAGAGAGCCGTCTTCTATTCATTTAGAGTGTGGTAGAGTTAGCGTGAAGGATGAAGTGAGATATACTCACCCTTTAAACCGCCAGTGCTTACAGAGCGAAGGATGGTGTTAGATGCACTCATGCTTAACACGCCAGTACATGCAGAGAGCTGCCTTCTATACATTTAGAGTGTGGTAGAGTTAGTGTGAAGGATGGAGCGGGATATACTCACCCCTCACACTGCCAGTGCTTACAGAGCAAAGGATGGTGTTAGATGCACTCATGCTTAACACCGCCAGTACATCCAGAGAGCCGCCTTCTATACATTTACAGTGTGGTAGAGTTAGTGTGAAGGATGGAGTGAGATATACTCACCCCTTAAACCGCCAGTGCTTACAGAGCGAAGGATGGTGTTAGATGCACTCATGCTTAACACGCCAGTACATCCAGAGAGCCGCCTTCTATACATTTAGAGTGTGGTAGAGTTAGTGTGAAGGATGGAGTGAGATATACTCACCCCTTAAACCGCCAGTTCTTACAGAGCGAAGGATGGTGTTAGATGCACTCATGCTTAACTTGCCTGTACATCCAGAGAGCCGCCTTCTATACATTTAGAGTGTGGTAGAGTTAGTGTGAAGGATCGAGTGAGATATAGTCACCCCTTAAACCGCCAGTGATTACAGAGCAAAGGATGGTGTTAGATGTACTCATGCTTAACACCGCCAGTAAATCCAGAGGGCCGCCTTCTATACATTTAGAGTGTGGTAGAGTTAGTGTGAAGGATAGAGCGAGATATACTCACCCCGCCAGTACTTACAGAGCGAAGGATGGTGTTAGATGCACTCATGCTGAACCCCGCCAGTGCATCCAGAGAGCCGTCTTCTATTCATTTAGAGTGTGGTAGAGTTAGTGTGAAGGATGGAGCAAGATATACTCACCCCTTACACTGACAGTGCTTACAGAGAGATTGATGGTGTTAGATGCACTCATGCTTAACACGCCAGTGCACCCTGAGAGCCGCCTTCTATACATTTACAGTGTGGTAGAGTTAGTGTGAAGGATGGAGTGAGATATACTCACCCCTTAAACCGCCAGTGCTTACAGAGCGAAGGATGGTGTTAGATGCACTCATGCTTAACACGCCAGTGCACCCAGAGAGCCCCCTTTTTTTACATTTAGAGTGTGGTAGAGTTAGTGTGAAGGATGGAGTGAGATATACTCACCCCTCACACTGCCAGTGCTTACAGAGCGAAGGATGGTGTTAGATGCACTCATGCTTAACACGCCAGTGCATCCAGAGAGCCGCCTTCTATACATTTAGAGTGTGGTAGAGTTAGTGTGAAGGATGGAGTGAGATATACTCACCCCTCACACTGCCAGTGCTTACAGAGCGAAGGATGGTGTTAGATGCACTCATGCTTAACACCGCCAGTACATCCAGAGAGCCGCCTTCTATACATTTAGAGTGTGGTAGAGTTAGTGTGAAGGATGGAGTGAGATATACTCACCCTTCACACTGCCAGTGCTTACAGAGCGAAGGATGGTGTTAGATGCACTCATGCTTAACACCGCCAGTGCATCCAGAGAGCCGCCTTCTATACATTTAGAGTGTGGTAGAGTTAGTGTGAAGGATGGAGTGAGATATACTCACTACTCACACTGCCAGTGCTTACAGAGCAAAGGATGGTGTTAGATGCACTCATGCTTAACATGCCAGTGCATCCAGAGAGCCGCCTTCTATACATTTAGAGTGTGGTAGAGTTAGTGTGAAGGATGGAGTGAGATATACTCACCCCTCACACTGCCAGTGCTTCCAGAGCGAAGGATGGTGTTAGATGCACTCATGCTTAACACCGCCAGTACATCCAGAGAGCCGCCTTCTATACATTTAGAGTGTGGTAGAGTTAGTGTGAAGGATGGAGTGAGATATACTCACCCCTCACACTGCCAGTGCTTACAGAGCGAAGGATGGTGTTAGATGCACTCATGCTTAACACCGCCAGTGCACCCAGAGAGCCGCCTTCTATACATTTAGAGTGTGGTAGAGTTAGTGTGAATGATGGAGTGAGATATACTCACCCCTTAAACCACCAGTGCTAACAAAGTGAAGGATGGTGATAGATGCACTCATGCTTAACACGCCAGTACATCCAGAGAGTCGCCTTCTATACATTTAGAGTGTGGTAGAGTTAGTGTGAAGGATGGAGTGAGATATACTCACCCCTTAAACCGCCAGTGCTTACAGAGCGAAGGATGGTGTTAGATGCACTCATGCTTAACTCGCCAGTACATCCAGAGAGCCGCCTTCTATACATTTAGAGTGTTGTAGAGTTAGTGTGAAGGATCGAGTGAGATATACTCACCCCTTAAACGGCCAGTGCTTACAGAGCGAAGGATGGTGTTAGACGCACTCATGCTTAACACCGCCAGTACATCCAGAGAGCCGCCTTCTATACATTTAGAGTGTGGTAGAGTTAGTGTGAAGGATGGAGTGAGATATACTCACCCCTTAAACCGCCAGTGCTTACAGAGCAAAGGATGGTGTTAGATGCACTCATGCTTAACACCGCCAGTACATCCAGAGGGCTGCCTTCTATATATTTAGAGTGTGGTAGAGTTAGTGTGAAGGATGGAGTGAGATATACTCACCCCTCACACTGCCAGTGCTTACAGAGCGAAGGATGGTGTTAGATGCACTCATGCTTAACACGCCAGTGCACCCTGAGAGCCGCCTTCTATACATTTACAGTGTGGTAGAGTTAGTGTGAAGGATGGAGTGAGATATACTCACCCCTTAAACTGCCAGTGCTTAGAGAGCGAAGGATGGTGTTAAATGCACTCATGCTTAACACGCCAGTGCACCCAGAGAGCCACCTTTTTTTACATTTAGAGTGTGGTAGAGTTAGTGTGAAGGATGGAGCGAGATATACTCACCCCGCCAGTGCTTACAGAGCAAAGGATGGTGTTAGATGCACTCATGCTTAACACCGCCAGTGCATCCAGAGAGCCGTCTTCTATACATTTACAGTGTGGTAGAGTTAGTGTGAAGGATGGAGTGAGATATACTCACCCCTCACACTGCCAGTGCTTACAGAGCAAAGGATGGTGTTAAATGCACTCATGCTTAACACCGCCAGTGCATCCAGAGAGCCGCCTTCTATACATTTAGAGTGTGGTAGAGTTAGTGTGAAGGACGGAGTGAGATATACTCACCCCTCACACTGCCAGTGCTTACAGAGCGAAGGACGGTGTTAGATGCACTCATGCTTAACACGCCAGTGCACCCTGAGAGCCGCCTTCTATACATTTACAGTGTGGTAGAGTTAGTGTGAAGGATGGAGTGAGATATACTCACCCCTTAAACCGCCAGTGCTTACAGAGCGAAGGATTGTGTTAAATGCACTCATGCTTAACACGCCAGTGCACCCAGAGAGCCGCCTTTTTTTACATTTAGAGTGTGGTAGAGTTAGTATGAAGGATGGAGTGAGATATACTCACCCCTTAAACCGCCAGTGCTTACAGAGCGAAGGATGGTGTTAGATGCACTCATGCTTAACACCGCCAGTACATCCAGAGAGCAGCCTTCTATACATTTAGAGTGTGGTAGAGTTAGTGTGAAGGATGGAGTGAGATATACTCACCCCTCACACTGCCAGTGCTTACAGAGCGAAGGATGGTGTTAGATGCACTCATGCTTAACACCGCCAGTACATCCAGAGAGCCGCCTTCTATACATTTACAGTGTGGTTGAGTTAGTGTGAAGGATGGAGTGAGATATACTAACCCCTTAAACCGCCAGTGCTTACAGAGCGAAGGATGGTGTTAGATGCACTCATGCTTAACACCGCCAGTACATCCAGAGAGCCGCCTTCTATACATTTAGAGTGTGGTAGAGTTAGTGTGAAGGATGGAGTGAGATATACTCACCCTTTAAACCGCCAGTGCTTACAGAGCGAAGGATGGTGTTAGATGCACTCATGCTGAACATGCCAGTACATCCAGAGAGCCGCCTTCTATACATTTAGAGTGTGGTAGAGTTAGTGTGAAGGATGGAGCGGGATATACTCACCCCTCACACTGCCAGTGCTTACAGAGCAAAGGATGGTGTTAGATGCACTCATGCTTAACACCGCCAGTACATCCAGAGAGCCGCCTTCTATACATTTACAGTGTGGTTGAGTTAGTGTGAAGGATGGAGTGAGATATACTAACCCCTTAAACCGCCAGTGCTTACAGAGCGAAGGATGGTGTTAGATGCACTCATGCTTAACTTGCCTGTACATCCAGAGTGCCGCCTTCTATACATTTAGAGTGTGGTAGAGTTAGTGTGAAGGATCGAGTGAGATATACTCACCCCTTAAACCGCCAGTGCTTACAGAGCGAAGGATGGTGTTAGACGCACTCATGCTTAACACTGCCAGTACATCCAGAGAGCCGCCTTCTATACATTTAGAGTGTGGTAGAGTTAGTGTGAAGGATGGAGTGAGATATACTCACCCCTTAAACCGCCAGTGCTTACAGAGCGAAGGATGGTGTTAGATGCACTCATGCTTAACACCGCCAGTACATCCAGAGAGCAGCCTTCTATACATTTAGAGTGTGGTAGAGTTAGTGTGAAGGATGGAGTGAGATATTCTCACCCCTCACACTGCCAGTGCTTACAGAGCGAAGGATGGTGTTAGATGCACTCATGCTTAACACCGCCAGTACATCCAGAGAGCCGCCTTCTATACATTTACAGTGTGGTTGAGTTAGTGTGAAGGATGGAGTGAGATATACTAACCCCTTAAACCGCCAGTGCTTACAGAGCGAAGGATGGTGTTAGATGCACTCATGCTTAACACCGCCAGTACATCCAGAGAGCCGCCTTCTATACATTTAGAGTGTGGTAGAGTTAGTGTGAAGGATGGAGTGAGATATACTCACCCTTTAAACCGCCAGTGCTTACAGAGCGAAGGATGGTGTTAGATGCACTCATGCTTAACATGCCAGTACATCCAGAGAGCCGCCTTCTATACATTTAGAGTGTGGTAGAGTTAGTGTGAAGGATGGAGCGGGATATACTCACCCCTCACACTGCCAGTGCTTACAGAGCAAAGGATGGTGTTAGATGCACTCATGCTTAACACCGCCAGTACATCCAGAGAGCCGCCTTCTATACATTTAGAGTGTGGTAGAGTTAGTGTGAAGGATGGAGTGAGATATACTCACCCTTTAAACCGCCAGTGCTTACAGAGCGAAGGATGGTGTTAGATGCACTCATGCTTAACATGCCAGTACATCCAGAGAGCCACCTTCTATACATTTAGAGTGTGGTAGAGTTAGTGTGAAGGATGGAGCGGGATATACTCACCCCTCACACTGCCAGTGCTTACAGAGCAAAGGATGGTGTTAGATGCACTCATGCTTAACACCGCCAGTACATCCAGAGAGCCGCCTTCTATACATTTACAGTGTGGTTGAGTTAGTGTGAAGGATGGAGTGAGATATACTAACCCCTTAAACCGCCAGTGCTTACAGAGCGAAGGATGGTGTTAGATGCACTCATGCTTAACTTGCCTGTACATCCAGAGAGCCGCCTTCTATACATTTAGAGTGTGGTAGAGTTAGTGTGAAGGATCGAGTGAGATATACTCACCCCTTAAACCGCCAGTGCTTACAGAGCGAAGGATGGTGTTAGACGCACTCATGCTTAACACTGCCAGTACATCCAGAGAGCCGCCTTCTATACATTTAGAGTGTGGTAGAGTTAGTGTGAAGGATGGAGTGAGATATACTCACCCCTTAAACCGCCAGTGATTACAGAGCAAAGGATGGTGTTAGATGCACTCATGCTTAACACCGCCAGTACATCCAGAGGGCCGTCTTCTATTCATTTAGAGTGTGGTAGAGTTAGTGTGAAGGATGGAGTGAGATATACTCACCCCTCACACTGCCAGTGCTTACAGAGCGAAGGATGGTGTTAGATGCACTCATGCTTAACACGCCAGTGCATCCAGAGAGCCGCCTTCTATACATTTAGAGTGTGGTAGAGTTTTTTTTTTTTTTTTTTTTTTTGTAGACATTTATTGTGCAAAGGAAATGTTACACTGCGTCACGCCAACAACCCGGAGGCAGGCCGCGATATCAACAAATGTTTTCAATTAAGGTGTACCATATTAGGAGTCATAAACAATGTCAGTATCCTACCATTCAGGGAGATACACACCCTTAACCCTGGTGAGGAGTACAAAGGTATAACCAGTGCAGAGTGGATGGTCTTACATTTTTGGGTGTCGTGGACTGGAAACAAATCCTAGGCTCACGGTCTCGTCCAGTCACTCCGGCGAGTACTAGGACCGCAGCTCATGGAAAAGGTAATGCATAGGTAAATCGTCCACTACCACCTTTTCGCCCAACCCCCCCGCAACAATCGGAGGGAAACAACAAACTTCGGTGCAGAGCTATTTCAAAAAACCAACAGACATCACATCTCACATACGCAGGGGCTCGCGTACAAGGACCCGTCCGTCATAGAGGGACGACTACAAGCAGCATTGGTGGCTGCAGGAGGATCGCAAGGCAGCAGCTATGGGGCGGGGGCGGAGGGTGGGGGAGGGGATGCGGTCGGACAAAACAGCGGGGCGCCTGGACGGGAAGGGGGGCATCATGTCAAACCCGACAGGCACGCAGCAGGCATGGGATCCGACAATAGCAACACATTCCACAGCCCTCAGGCACATCAACCAAGCATGTATCCATCCATCCCAGCAAAATGCACACAGGGCTCAAAGGTTTCACCCCATGTCATCCGAAACACCCGTCCCAGGGGAGTCCACAGAGGCATCCGAACCCGCCCGCTCTCTAGTCCACTGCAGGAAGGGTTCCCAGATGTCATTGGGCCTAGATGCGGTGGGCATCGTCTCCCAGTAGTTCGTGAGTTGTGTCTGACCATATGTAACGTCTCGAACCCATGCGGCGAACGTAGGCAAGGCTCCACGGCCCCAGTGTATCGCCACCTGGCGTTTAGCGTAAAGCAGCAGCATCGCGTGCAGTTTCCTGTCAACGGGTTCGGTGTCTTTAACGTATCCCAGGAGCCCTAAAAGCGGAGTGGGTTCATCTGATCTGTGTAATATGTGATTGATGGCCTCAAAGATGCTCGACCAGTACTCATCTAGCTTTGGGCAGCTCCACGCCACATGGAGGAAGGACGCGTCAGCTCCACCACACTTCCAGCATGCAGCGTCAGTGCGGAGTCCCATGCGATGTAGCAGCACTGGTGTGCGATAGTACCGGTGCAGGAATTTAAAATGGACCAGTCGTAGCCTATAGTTCGGTGACAGCGCCGTGAGCTGCTTACAGCAGTATTCCCACACGTCATCTGTCAGGGTCCCGTCCAGGTCTGCGGCCCAAGCCTGTTTGGCCATAGGCAAGGTGAGCGGGGCCTGCTCCTGCATGCAGTTGTACAGTCTAGATACCAGTTTCGCGGGGGAGGGTCGTGACAGCAAGTTCTGAAGGGCATCCAGTTGTGGAGGTTCCTCGGGGAATTGAGGCCACATCTTCTTGCAGGACTCCCGGAGAGAGTGATACAGAAGCGCGTCCGAGAACGAGGTAGGCTGGCCGTCCTCACGGACACCCAACGCTCCAAACGTCCCATCAGGGTAGATGTCTGCGAAAGTGGTCACCCGTCTCCCCTGGAGCGTGATGGTATCTCCCCTAGCGCAAAGGCAGGGCAGCATCGGATTGCTTCGCAGTGGAATAGCCGGCGCATAGAGCAAGGGAAGGCCCGCCCTCCGACTTAACTCCTTCCAGGACCAGCGGATCATCTCAACGGTGTCTACCTCCTTTGAGGGGCGGGAAACCTTACCATACAACGCCACCCGAAGTGGCAACGGGGCAACCGCGGCCAATTCCACCGCCACATGCGGCTGGTAGGGGGTGGGGAATACCCAGAAATGCAAGAATTGAGCCTGAGCGCACAGCGAGTATAGCTTTAGGTCAGGCGCCCCGAGGCCCCCTTGTCGCAGCGGGAGTGTAAGCAGAGCCCAAGAGGTCCTCGCCTGCCTCCCAGCCCACACCAGAGATACAAGTAAGGAGCGGACTCGTGCATGGAAGCATGCAGTCATGGGTAACGGAAGATTCACGAACAGATATAGGAATTTCGGGAGAACTACCATTTTCGCCAGTGCAACCCTCGCAACCAGGGACAGGGGAAGTTTGTTCCAGACCTCCACCTTCCGCTCCAGCCAGTCGACCGCTCTGCCGAAGTTGAGAGACCATAGTTCCTGCGTGTCCCGACTAATCCAGATACCTAAGTATTTGACCGCGTCAGTCTCCCAACGCAGGGGGTAGTCCGAAGGAGGTTGAGCTGTCTCGTCAGTTAGAGGGAATGCAACTGACTTGGACCAATTTATAGACACGCCCGCCAGACCCTCGAAACGTACAAATTCTCGGAGCAGTGGATTCAAATTCTCTGCGGGGCTGTTAACATACAGAGTGACGTCGTCTGCATAAAGAGAGATCAGCAGACTACGAGAGCTGAAGCTTATCCCTCTCGCCGTGTGGTGTTGGCGTATTCTGGCCGCCAGTGGCTCCATCGCAATAGCAAAGAGGAGGGGCGACAGTGGGCACCCCTGTCTAGTCCCCCTGGAGATGGGAAAGGGTTCGGACACCAGGCCATTCACTCGTACCCGAGCTCGAGGTCTGTCATATAGCAATTTGATGAGAGTAATAAAGTTACGACTGAAGCCCATCCTGCCCAAGACACGAAACAGGTACGGCCACTCTAACGAATCGAACGCCTTAGTCGCGTCTAGGAACACGACTGCGGCCTGGACGGAGGGGTGGAGATAATGTAGGATGGAGAAAAGTGTTCTGAGGTTGTGCGAGGTGGCACGGCCAGGGATGAATCCTGATTGGTCCGGGAGAGCGATGATTGGCAGCATCGGCTGTAATTTGTCTGCAATGATCTTGGCAAAAATGTTAGCGTCCACATTTATGAGAGAAAGGGGACGATAGGAGTCCAGGTATAATTCGTCTTTGTCGGGTTTTAATAGGGTGACAATGAGTGCCTCGTGCATGGAGTCTGGGAGGGAATTCAGCTCCAGCGCCTCTACGAATACTGAGTGCAGTTTCGGGGCCAGTTCTTCAGCATACGTCTTGTAAAACATTGTGGTTAGGCCATCTGGGCCAGGAGCTTTATTAGCTGGCATGCTCTTGATAACCTGAGCTATGTCTTGGACCGAGACAGGCAGGTCCATGTATTGTCTATGGTTGTCATTGAACCAGACAAGGGCTATAGAGTCAAGAAAACCGTCCAGGGAAGTCGGAGCAGCAGAGTGTTTGGACGTGTAAAGGGAAGCATAAAAATCGGCGAAGGCCTTCAGCACCGCCTCTTGGCCCGTGACCCGTGTCCCCTCACTATTATTGATAGGGTGTATATAGTGTGCCTGAGCCTGGGGAGCAATCAATCTAGCTAGTGTCCTGCTCGGTCTATCACCTTCCCCATATCTGCGGGCTTCGGCCTGTTTCCCTAAGAACTTCACCTCCCTCTGCGCCTCCTCGTTGAAGTCCAACAGTTTTGCCTTAAGACTACCTGCAATAGCCAACGTCGGGTCTCGGCAGAAGGCCAGGTCCAGATCCTTAAGTTCTTGCTCTAGCTGAGCCAGTGTCCGACGTATGGTATGTAGCACCCCTGCCTGCCGAGCTATACACTGGCCCCGTATTACCGCCTTAAAAGCGTCCCACACCACGGCCTCAGAGGAGGCCGAACCCTCGTTTTCTGCAAAGTACTTGACAATGTCATCCCTAATTTCTTCCGTGAACACCTGATCTGTAAGGGCGTGGGGTGGCAGCCGCCATGAAAACGCCCTAGGAGCCACGTTGGGTATCCGCAGCTCTAGCATGCAGGGGGCGTGGTCCGAAAGCGACCTAGCCTGAATATCCACCTCCCCCACCCATGTAGCCACCTCAGGAGACAGCAGCCAAAAGTCCAGGAGGGACCAAGCGTCATGATGACACGTGATAAAGGTCCCCGTTCTCTCCCCAGGGTGACGAAGTCTCCACACATCAGTCAGTCTCCCCTCTTCCATCACATCTAGCAACGCCTGCCTCGCTTTCGCATGCGTAGGTCTACTAGCACCCCTTCTGTCCCAATCATCGTCCAACACTACATTGAAATCCCCCCCCACCACTATCAGGTTACAATCAAGCAACACAATTTGCGCCCAAACATTGCGAAAAAAATCAGGATCGTCCACATTTGGGCCATATATAGCGGCCAGAACCAGCGGCCTACCCTGCAATGAGCCATGCACCAGTACATAACGACCCTCCTTATCCAGTACACAATTATGTTCTCTCCAATCCAACCCTTTCCGTATGAGGACAGCCACCCCCCGGGCATAGTTAGAGTATATAGCTGAATATACATGCGACCACCTGTGATGTTTCAGCCTGGGCGATGGGGTCGAGTTGATGTGAGATTCTTGCAACAAACAAATGTCTACATTGTGTCTGGTCAACATATTATGCATCAATCTGGCTTTTTTATAGTCCCCAAGGCCACGAATGTTCCAAGTCCACAGTTTAACTCCCCCCATGCCTGTGGCACATCCAGGGTGACCAGGCCGCCGCCCCGCTCCCCCCCCCCACACAAACAGGCCCAGATCGCCGCACACTCCCGCGCAGTACAGTCGTGAGAAGATAGATTGCAACGCGCTCCACCAGCACCGGTAACCAAACACTCAACATCCCCCCCCAACCCCCACCCACACCAACCCCCCAATCAGGTTGCGCTAGAATCCCATTCGTGCTCTGAATCGCACTTGAGTCAACTGAGAACAAAAACAACGGGAGATACCCCATGGGGCGAGGTGCTCCTAGCTGACACCCCTGAATACACAGGGTGGCTGCACACTGAAGGATATCCGCGACACCCGAGGGGTGCCCAGCAGCATGGATCAAACAGTACTGGAGTTGTGTGCCGTCCAATACGCCTCAGACCTGGGACACAGTCAACAACCAAGACCCCCCCAGCATGAGTAGGCCAGCTCCAGCAGTTCCAGCAGTGTCCTCCATTCCACGTCTCGAGGGAACCAAACAATCCAGCAAATGTCAGCTTTAGTTGAAAGGGGCAGCACAGACCCCATTACCCTCAGTCCCTCAATCATTGTCGCTCATGCGGGCCGCGTCCTCCTCCAACCTCGGCGATTTGCGTCTGGCACCGGGGCCACTGATATGTTTAGCAAACTTTAAGGCTGACTTAGCGTCAGTGAAGAAGTGAGCAGTTCGTTCATGGAAGATTTTCAATTTGGCTGGGTATAACAAGGAGTATTGGACTCCGGCCTGCATCAGGAGTTTCTTCGCAGGTATGAACTCTTTTCTGGCAGCCTGGACGAGGGGGGTGAAATCAGGGTAAAATGAGATATGATTCCCTTTATGGATGATCTTGCCTTTTTCACGGGCCATCTGTAGGATGCGGTCCCTGTCCTGAAAATTGAGCAGCTTGGCCAATATAGGGCGTGGAGTGGCGCCTGGTGGTGGTTTCTTGCCCAGTGTCCTGTGCGCCCTCTCCACCGTGAATACCTGGGACAGGTCCGGGTCAAACAGCTCATGTAGAAGATCAGTCACAAAGACCTCCATCTTTCCGGTGTTGTCCGTTTCCGGAATGCCCGTAATTCTGACGTTGGACCTCCTGGAGCGCGCTTCTAAGTCGTCCGCCTTGGCTCGCATGGACTCCAGTTCGCGCTCAATGTTGGTTATGTGGTTTTTCGCCTGCTGCTGAAACTCGGCACATTCGGTATGTCTGTTTTCTAGGCAGTCTAGCCTCGTTTCGTGTACGTCCACTTTGGACTTGACCGCCTCTAGCTGTGTGGCCATAGCATCCAGCTTTGCGTCGATACTCTTCAAGCTAGATCTGACCTCCAGCATTAAAGCGCCAAAATCAATTTCAGCTGCAGGGCTCTTGGGAGGAGACGACGCAGCTCCCGTGTCCGCTGTTTGTTGCTTGGCCTTCTGCTTTTGGTCAAATGTCAGTTTGGGCTGTTTCGCATCCTTCGTGCCCCCCATCTCGGACACGCGTGGGACGCGGTGTGCAGGCTGTGGTATGAAGCACTCACCGGTGCGCCGCGCAGGCCACCCTTTAGGACTGACAGGCACAGTTCGAGTCGTCGCAAGAGAGAACTGGGGGGTCAGCAGCCCCTAACCACGGTGGGCTGCCCAGAGCCCTTCGGTGACCCTTCCAAGTTCCCCCCACGATCTCCGAGTGGAGGACAGAGCGCGGGAAAGGCTCTGGCAGGATCAGGCTGAGGTTTTTAGTTCGTTTCTGTGCCCGGGAGCGGAGCTCCTATTATCAGGGCAAGATCGACACCTTCACGCCAAACGGCGATCTGCAGGGGCTCAGGGCATGCCAAGCAAGGGGCTCTCGCAGTGTAGGCTTTAGTGCGCCACGGGTCCGCAGCTTCTCCTCTATCGACCCGGCCGCACCGCAAAATGGCGGCGTCGCGCTTCTGTCTCAGCCCCGATCTTCCCCCGATCCGTTACCTCTGTCCAATGGCCGCTCCGCTCCCTTCCTCCGTCCACAAGTGTTTCCGCGTAGCGGCCGCCGGCAGCTCCCAGCCCCGCGCCAAGGGCGCCAGAGTAGTCCCCTCTCCGCCGATCTCCTTTGGCCCAGCAATCCCCGAGGTCCGGCCAGATGTCACCGCCGCCTCGGGCTCCACAGCAGCAGGCGGGCTCTAGTGTGCGGGCCGGCGCCACCCGCGGCCACCAGGTCTCGTCGCGCAGCCACCCGCGGGCGGCAAGGATTCAGTCGATCGTGCCTCCGGACTGCCGCATCAATTACACACCGAAGCCGGGCCCCTCGGTAGCGCTGTGAAGGATAATCAAGGATTTATTCGTGTGCAGCCGGCGGAGCTCGCTCAAAGAGCGGCCATCTCGCTGCTCGGTTAGCCACGCCCCCCAGAGTGTGGTAGAGTTAGTGTGAAGAATGGAGTGAGATATACTCACCCCTTACACTGCCAGTGCTTACAGAGAGATTGATGGTGTTAGATGCACTCATGCTTAACACGCCAGTGCACCCTGAGAGCCGCCTTCTATACATTTACAGTGTGGTAGAGTTAGTGTGAAGGATGGAGTGAGATATACTCACCCCTTAAACCGCCAGTGCTTACAGAGCGAAGGATGGTGTTAGATGCACTCATGCTTAACACAGCCAGTGCATCCAGAGAGCTGCCTTCTATACATTTAGAGTGTGGTAGAGTGAGTGTGAAGGATGGAGTGAGATATACTCACCCCTCACACTGCCAGTGCTTACAGAGCGAAGGATGGTGTTAGATGCACTCATGCTTAACACCGCCAGTGCACCCAGAGAGCCGCCTTCTATACATTTAGAGTGTGGTAGAGTTAGTGTGAATGATGGAGTGAGATATACTCACCCCTTAAACCGCCAGTGCTAACAAAGTGAAGGATGGTGATAGATGCACTCATGCTTAACACGCCAGTACATCCAGAGAGTCGCCTTCTATACATTTAGAGTGTGGTAGAGTTAGTGTGAAGGATGGAGTGAGATATACTCACCCCTCACACTGCCAGTGCTTACAGAGCGAAGGATGGTGTTAGATGCACTCATGCTTAACACGCCAGTGCACCCTGAGAGCCGCCTTCTATACATTTACAGTGTGGTAGAGTTAGTGTGAAGGATGGAGTGAGATATACTCACCCCTTAAACCGCCAGTGCTTAGAGAGCGAAGGATGGTGTTAAATGCACTCATGCTTAACACGCCAGTGCACCCAGAGAGCCACCTTTTTTTACATTTAGAGTGTGGTAGAGTTAGTGTGAAGGATGGAGCGAGATATACTCACCCCGCCAGTGCTTACAGAGCGAAGGATGGTGTTAGATGCACTCATGCTTAACACCGCCAGTGCATCCAGAGAGCCGTCTTCTATACATTTACAGTGTGGTAGAGTTAGTGTGAAGGATGGAGTGAGATATACTCACCCCTCACACTGCCAGTGCTTACAGAGCAAAGGATGGTGTTAAATGCACTCATGCTTAACACCGCCAGTGCATCCAGAGAGCCGCCTTCTATACATTTAGAGTGTGGTAGAGTTAGTGTGAAGGATGGAGTGAGATATACTCACCCCTCACACTGCCAGTGCTTACAGAGCGAAGGACGGTGTTAGATGCACTCATGCTTAACACGCCAGTGCACCCTGAGAGCCGCCTTCTATACATTTACAGTGTGGTAGAGTTAGTGTGAAGGATGGAGTGAGATATACTCACCCCTTAAACCGCCAGTGCTTACAGAGCGAAGGATTGTGTTAAATGCACTCATGCTTAACACGCCAGTGCACCCAGAGAGCCGCCTTTTTTTACATTTAGAGTGTGGTAGAGTTAGTATGAAGGATGGAGTGAGATATACTCACCCCTTAAACCGCCAGTGCTTACAGAGCGAAGGATGGTGTTAGATGCACTCATGCTTAACACCGCCAGTACATCCAGAGAGCCGCCTTCTATACATTTAGAGTGTGGTAGAGTTAGTGTGAAGGATGGAGTGAGATATACTCACCCCTCACACTGCCAGTGCTTACAGAGCGAAGGATGGTGTTAGATGCACTCATGCTTAACACCGCCAGTACATCCAGAGAGCCGCCTTCTATACATTTAGAGTGTGGTAGAGTTAGTGTGAAGGATGGAGTGAGATATACTCACCCTTTAAACCGCCAGTGCTTACAGAGCGAAGGATGGTGTTAGATGCACTCATGCTTAACACGCCAGTACATCCAGAGAGCCGCCTTCTATACATTTAGAGTGTGGTAGAGTTAGTGTGAAGGATGGAGCGGGATATACTCACCCCTCACACTGCCAGTGCTTACAGAGCAAAGGATGGTGTTAGATGCACTCATGCTTAACACCGCCAGTACATCCAGAGAGCCGCCTTCTATACATTTACAGTGTGGTTGAGTTAGTGTGAAGGATGGAGTGAGATATACTAACCCCTTAAACCGCCAGTGCTTACAGAGCGAAGGATGGTGTTAGATGCACTCATGCTTAACTTGCCTGTACATCCAGAGAGCCGCCTTCTATACATTTAGAGTGTGGTAGAGTTAGTGTGAAGGATCGAGTGAGATATACTCACCCCTTAAACCGCCAGTGCTTACAGAGCGAAGGATGGTGTTAGACGCACTCATGCTTAACACTGCCAGTACATCCAGAGAGCCGCCTTCTATACATTTAGAGTGTGGTAGAGTTAGTGTGAAGGATGGAGTGAGATATACTCACCCCTTAAACCGCCAGTGATTACAGAGCAAAGGATGGTGTTAGATGCACTCATGCTTAACACCGCCAGTACATCCAGAGGGCCGTCTTCTATTCATTTAGAGTGTGGTAGAGTTAGTGTGAAGGATGGAGTGAGATATACTCACCCCTCACACTGCCAGTGCTTACAGAGCGAAGGATGGTGTTAGATGCACTCATGCTTAACACGCCAGTGCATCCAGAGAGCCGCCTTCTATACATTTAGAGTGTGGTAGAGTTAGTGTGAAGAATGGAGCGAGATATACTCACCCCTTACACTGCCAGTGCTTACAGAGAGATTGATGGTGTTAGAAGCACTCATGCTTAACACGCCAGTGCACCCTGAGAGCCGCCTTCTATACATTTACAGTGTGGTAGAGTTAGTGTGAAGGATGGAGTGAGATATACTCACCCCTTAAACCGCCAGTGCTTACAGAGCGAAGGATGGTGTTAGATGCACTCATGCTTAACACCGCCAGTGCACCCAGAGAGCCGCCTTCTATACATTTAGAGTGTGGTAGAGTTAGTGTGAATGATGGAGTGAGATATACTCACCCCTTAAACCGCCAGTGCTAACAAAGTGAAGGATGGTGATAGATGCACTCATGCTTAACACGCCGGTACATCCAGAGAGTCGCCTTCTATACATTTAGAGTGTGGTAGAGTTAGTGTGAAGGATGGAGTGAGATATACTCACCCCTTAAACCGCCAGTGCTTACAGAGCGAAGGATGGTGTTAGATGCACTCATGCTTAACTCGCCAGTACATCCAGAGAGCCGCCTTCTATACATTTAGAGTGTGGTAGAGTTAGTGTGAAGGATCGAGTGAGATATACTCACCCCTTAAACCGCCAGTGCTTACAGAGCGAAGGATGGTGTTAGACGCACTCATGCTTAACACCGCCAGTACATCCAGAGAGCCGCCTTCTATACATTTAGAGTGTGGTAGAGTTAGTGTGAAGGATGGAGTGAGATATACTCACCCCTTAAACCGCCAGTGCTTACAGAGCAAAGGATGGTGTTAGATGCACTCATGCTTAACATCGCCAGTACATCCAGAGGGCTGCCTTCTATATATTTAGAGTGTGGTAGAGTTAGTGTGAAGGATGGAGTGAGATATACTCACCCCTCACACTGCCAGTGCGTACAGAGCGAAGGATGGTGTTAGATGCACTCATGCTTAACACGCCAGTGCACCCTGAGAGCCGCCTTCTATACATTTACAGTGTGGTAGAGTTAGTGTGAAGGATGGAGTGAGATATACTCACCCCTTAAACCGCCAGTGCTTACAGAGCGAAGGATGGTGTTAAATGCACTCATGCTTAACACGCCAGTGCACCCAGAGAGCCACCTTTTTTTACATTTAGAGTGTGGTAGAGTTAGTGTGAAGGATGGAGCGAGATATAATCACCCCGCCAGTGCTTACAGAGCGAAGGATGGTGTTAGATGCACTCATGCTTAACACCGCCAGTGCATCCAGAGAGCCGTCTTCTATACATTTACAGTGTGGTAGAGTTAGTGTGAAGGATGGAGTGAGATATACTCACCCCTCACACTGCCAGTGCTTACAGAGCGAAGGATGGTGTTAGATGCACTCATGCTTAACACCGCCAGTGCACCCAGAGAGCCGCCTTCTATATATTTAGAGTGTGGTAGAGTTAGTGTGAATGATGGAGTGAGATATACTCACCCCTTAAACCGCCAGTGCTAACAAAGTGAAGGATGGTGATAGATGCACTCATGCTTAACACGCCAGTACATCCAGAGAGTCGCCTTCTATACATTTAGAGTGTGGTAGAGTTAGTGTGAAGGATGGAGTGAGATATACTCACCCCTTAAACCGCCAGTGCTTACAGAGCGAAGGATGGTGTTAGATGCACTCATGCTTAACTCGCCAGTACATCCAGAGAGCCGCCTTCTATACATTTAGAGTGTGGTAGAGTTAGTGTGAAGGATCGAGTGAGATATACTCACTCCTTAAACCGCCAGTGCTTACAGAGCGAAGGATGGTGTTAGACGCACTCATGCTTAACACCGCCATTACATCCAGAGAGCCGCCTTCTATACATTTAGAGTGTGGTAGAGTTAGTGTGAAGGATGGAGTGAGATATACTCACCCCTTAAACCGCCAGTGCTTACAGAGCAAAGGATGGTGTTAGATGCACTCATGCTTAACACCGCCAGTACATCCAGAGGGCTGCCTTCTATATATTTAGAGTGTGGTAGAGTTAGTGTGAAGGATGGAGTGAGATATACTCACCCCTTAAACTGCCAGTGCTTAGAGAGCGAAGGATGGTGTTAAATGCACTCATGCTTAACACGCCAGTGCACCCAGAGAGCCACCTTTTTTTACATTTAGAGTGTGGTAGAGTTAGTGTGAAGGATGGAGCGAGATATACTCACCCCGCCAGTGCTTACAGAGCGAAGGATGGTGTTAGATGCACTCATGCTTAACACCGCCAGTGCATCCAGAGAGCCGTCTTCTATACATTTACAGTGTGGTAGAGTTAGTGTGAAGGATGGAGTGAGATATACTCACCCCTCACACTGCCAGTGCTTACAGAGCAAAGGATGGTGTTAAATGCACTCATGCTTAACACCGCTAGTGCATCCAGAGAGCCGCCTTCTATACATTTAGAGTGTGGTAGAGTTAGTGTGAAGGATGGAGTGAGATATACTCACCCCTCACACTGCCAGTGCTTACAGAGCGAAGGACGGTGTTAGATGCACTCATGCTTAACACGCCAGTGCACCCTGAGAGCCGCCTTCTATACATTTACAGTGTGGTAGAGTTAGTGTGAAGGATGGAGTGAGATATACTCACCCCTTAAACCGCCAGTGCTTACAGAGCGAAGGATGGTGTTAAATGCACTCATGCTTAACACGCCAGTGCACCCAGAGAGCCGCCTTTTTTTACATTTAGAGTGTGGTAGAGTTAGTGTGAAGGATGGAGTGAGATATACTCACCCCTTAAACCGCCAGTGCTTACAGAGCGAAGGATGGTGTTAGATGCACTCATGCTTAACACCGCCAGTACATCCAGAGAGCCGCCTTCTATACATTTAGAGTGTGGTAGAGTTAGTGTGAAGGATGGAGTGAGATATACTCACCCCTCACACTGCAAGTGCTTACAGAGCGAAGGATGGTGTTAGATGCACTCATGCTTAACACCGCCAGTACATCCAGAGAGCCGCCTTCTATACATTTAGAGTGTGGTAGAGTTAGTGTGAAGGATGGAGTGAGATATACTCACCCTTTAAACCGCCAGTGCTTACAGAGCGAAGGATGGTGTTAGATGCACTCATGCTTAACACGCCAGTACATCCAGAGAGCCGCCTTCTATACATTTAGAGTGTGGTAGAGTTAGTGTGAATGATGGAGTGAGATATACTCACCCCTTAAACCGCCAGTGCTAACAAAGTGAAGGATGGTGATAGATGCACTCATGCTTAACACGCCAGTACATCCAGAGAGTCGCCTTCTATACATTTAGAGTGTGGTAGAGTTAGTGTGAAGGATGGAGTGAGATATACTCACCCCTCACACTGCCAGTGCTTACAGAGCGAAGGATGGTGTTAGATGCACTCATGCTTAACACGCCAGTGCACCCTGAGAGCCGCCTTCTATACATTTACAGTGTGGTAGAGTTAGTGTGAAGGATGGAGTGAGATATACTCACCCCTTAAACCGCCAGTGCTTAGAGAGCGAAGGATGGTGTTAAATGCACTCATGCTTAACACGCCAGTGCACCCAGAGAGCCACCTTTTTTTACATTTAGAGTGTGGTAGAGTTAGTGTGAAGGATGGAGCGAGATATACTCACCCCGCCAGTGCTTACAGAGCGAAGGATGGTGTTAGATGCACTCATGCTTAACACCGCCAGTGCATCCAGAGAGCCGTCTTCTATACATTTACAGTGTGGTAGAGTTAGTGTGAAGGATGGAGTGAGATATACTCACCCCTCACACTGCCAGTGCTTACAGAGCAAAGGATGGTGTTAAATGCACTCATGCTTAACACCGCCAGTGCATCCAGAGAGCCGCCTTCTATACATTTAGAGTGTGGTAGAGTTAGTGTGAAGGATGGAGTGAGATATACTCACCCCTCACACTGCCAGTGCTTACAGAGCGAAGGACGGTGTTAGATGCACTCATGCTTAACACGCCAGTGCACCCTGAGAGCCGCCTTCTATACATTTACAGTGTGGTAGAGTTAGTGTGAAGGATGGAGTGAGATATACTCACCCCTTAAACCGCCAGTGCTTACAGAGCGAAGGATTGTGTTAAATGCACTCATGCTTAACACGCCAGTGCACCCAGAGAGCCGCCTTTTTTTACATTTAGAGTGTGGTAGAGTTAATATGAAGGATGGAGTGAGATATACTCACCCCTTAAACCGCCAGTGCTTACAGAGCGAAGGATGGTGTTAGATGCACTCATGCTTAACACCGCCAGTACATCCAGAGAGCCGCCTTCTATACATTTAGAGTGTGGTAGAGTTAGTGTGAAGGATGGAGTGAGATATACTCACCCCTCACACTGCCAGTGCTTACAGAGCGAAGGATGGTGTTAGATGCACTCATGCTTAACACCGCCAGTACATCCAGAGAGCCGCCTTCTATACATTTAGAGTGTGGTAGAGTTAGTGTGAAGGATGGAGTGAGATATACTCACCCTTTAAACCGCCAGTGCTTACAGAGCGAAGGATGGTGTTAGATGCACTCATGCTTAACACGCCAGTACATCCAGAGAGCCGCCTTCTATACATTTAGAGTGTGGTAGAGTTAGTGTGAAGGATGGAGCGGGATATACTCACCCCTCACACTGCCAGTGCTTACAGAGCAAAGGATGGTGTTAGATGCACTCATGCTTAACACCGCCAGTACATCCAGAGAGCCGCCTTCTATACATTTACAGTGTGGTTGAGTTAGTGTGAAGGATGGAGTGAGATATACTAACCCCTTAAACCGCCAGTGCTTACAGAGCGAAGGATGGTGTTAGATGCACTCATGCTTAACTTGCCTGTACATCCAGAGAGCCGCCTTCTATACATTTAGAGTGTGGTAGAGTTAGTGTGAAGGATCGAGTGAGATATACTCACCCCTTAAACCGCCAGTGCTTACAGAGCGAAGGATGGTGTTAGACGCACTCATGCTTAACACTGCCAGTACATCCAGAGAGCCGCCTTCTATACATTTAGAGTGTGGTAGAGTTAGTGTGAAGGATGGAGTGAGATATACTCACCCCTTAAACCGCCAGTGATTACAGAGCAAAGGATGGTGTTAGATGCACTCATGCTTAACACCGCCAGTACATCCAGAGGGCCGTCTTCTATTCATTTAGAGTGTGGTAGAGTTAGTGTGAAGGATGGAGTGAGATATACTCACCCCTCACACTGCCAGTGCTTACAGAGCGAAGGATGGTGTTAGATGCACTCATGCTTAACACGCCAGTGCATCCAGAGAGCCGCCTTCTATACATTTAGAGTGTGGTAGAGTTAGTGTGAAGAATGGAGCGAGATATACTCACCCCTTACACTGCCAGTGCTTACAGAGAGATTGATGGTGTTAGAAGCACTCATGCTTAACACGCCAGTGCACCCTGAGAGCCGCCTTCTATACATTTACAGTGTGGTAGAGTTAGTGTGAAGGATGGAGTGAGATATACTCACCCCTTAAACCGCCAGTGCTTACAGAGCGAAGGATGGTGTTAGATGCACTCATGCTTAACACCGCCAGTGCACCCAGAGAGCCGCCTTCTATACATTTAGAGTGTGGTAGAGTTAGTGTGAATGATGGAGTGAGATATACTCACCCCTTAAACCGCCAGTGCTAACAAAGTGAAGGATGGTGATAGATGCACTCATGCTTAACACGCCGGTACATCCAGAGAGTCGCCTTCTATACATTTAGAGTGTGGTAGAGTTAGTGTGAAGGATGGAGTGAGATATACTCACCCCTTAAACCGCCAGTGCTTACAGAGCGAAGGATGGTGTTAGATGCACTCATGCTTAACTCGCCAGTACATCCAGAGAGCCGCCTTCTATACATTTAGAGTGTGGTAGAGTTAGTGTGAAGGATCGAGTGAGATATACTCACCCCTTAAACCGCCAGTGCTTACAGAGCGAAGGATGGTGTTAGACGCACTCATGCTTAACACCGCCAGTACATCCAGAGAGCCGCCTTCTATACATTTAGAGTGTGGTAGAGTTAGTGTGAAGGATGGAGTGAGATATACTCACCCCTTAAACCGCCAGTGCTTACAGAGCAAAGGATGGTGTTAGATGCACTCATGCTTAACATCGCCAGTACATCCAGAGGGCTGCCTTCTATATATTTAGAGTGTGGTAGAGTTAGTGTGAAGGATGGAGTGAGATATACTCACCCCTCACACTGCCAGTGCGTACAGAGCGAAGGATGGTGTTAGATGCACTCATGCTTAACACGCCAGTGCACCCTGAGAGCCGCCTTCTATACATTTACAGTGTGGTAGAGTTAGTGTGAAGGATGGAGTGAGATATACTCACCCCTTAAACCGCCAGTGCTTACAGAGCGAAGGATGGTGTTAAATGCACTCATGCTTAACACGCCAGTGCACCCAGAGAGCCACCTTTTTTTACATTTAGAGTGTGGTAGAGTTAGTGTGAAGGATGGAGCGAGATATAATCACCCCGCCAGTGCTTACAGAGCGAAGGATGGTGTTAGATGCACTCATGCTTAACACCGCCAGTGCATCCAGAGAGCCGTCTTCTATACATTTACAGTGTGGTAGAGTTAGTGTGAAGGATGGAGTGAGATATACTCACCCCTCACACTGCCAGTGCTTACAGAGCGAAGGATGGTGTTAGATGCACTCATGCTTAACACCGCCAGTGCACCCAGAGAGCCGCCTTCTATATATTTAGAGTGTGGTAGAGTTAGTGTGAATGATGGAGTGAGATATACTCACCCCTTAAACCGCCAGTGCTAACAAAGTGAAGGATGGTGATAGATGCACTCATGCTTAACACGCCAGTACATCCAGAGAGTCGCCTTCTATACATTTAGAGTGTGGTAGAGTTAGTGTGAAGGATGGAGTGAGATATACTCACCCCTTAAACCGCCAGTGCTTACAGAGCGAAGGATGGTGTTAGATGCACTCATGCTTAACTCGCCAGTACATCCAGAGAGCCGCCTTCTATACATTTAGAGTGTGGTAGAGTTAGTGTGAAGGATCGAGTGAGATATACTCACCCCTTAAACCGCCAGTGCTTACAGAGCGAAGGATGGTGTTAGACGCACTCATGCTTAACACCGCCATTACATCCAGAGAGCCGCCTTCTATACATTTAGAGTGTGGTAGAGTTAGTGTGAAGGATGGAGTGAGATATACTCACCCCTTAAACCGCCAGTGCTTACAGAGCAAAGGATGGTGTTAGATGCACTCATGCTTAACACCGCCAGTACATCCAGAGGGCTGCCTTCTATATATTTAGAGTGTGGTAGAGTTAGTGTGAAGGATGGAGTGAGATATACTCACCCCTTAAACTGCCAGTGCTTAGAGAGCGAAGGATGGTGTTAAATGCACTCATGCTTAACACGCCAGTGCACCCAGAGAGCCACCTTTTTTTACATTTAGAGTGTGGTAGAGTTAGTGTGAAGGATGGAGCGAGATATACTCACCCCGCCAGTGCTTACAGAGCGAAGGATGGTGTTAGATGCACTCATGCTTAACACCGCCAGTGCATCCAGAGAGCCGTCTTCTATACATTTACAGTGTGGTAGAGTTAGTGTGAAGGATGGAGTGAGATATACTCACCCCTCACACTGCCAGTGCTTACAGAGCAAAGGATGGTGTTAAATGCACTCATGCTTAACACCGCTAGTGCATCCAGAGAGCCGCCTTCTATACATTTAGAGTGTGGTAGAGTTAGTGTGAAGGATGGAGTGAGATATACTCACCCCTCACACTGCCAGTGCTTACAGAGCGAAGGACGGTGTTAGATGCACTCATGCTTAACACGCCAGTGCACCCTGAGAGCCGCCTTCTATACATTTACAGTGTGGTAGAGTTAGTGTGAAGGATGGAGTGAGATATACTCACCCCTTAAACCGCCAGTGCTTACAGAGCGAAGGATGGTGTTAAATGCACTCATGCTTAACACGCCAGTGCACCCAGAGAGCCGCCTTTTTTTACATTTAGAGTGTGGTAGAGTTAGTGTGAAGGATGGAGTGAGATATACTCACCCCTTAAACCGCCAGTGCTTACAGAGCGAAGGATGGTGTTAGATGCACTCATGCTTAACACCGCCAGTACATCCAGAGAGCCGCCTTCTATACATTTAGAGTGTGGTAGAGTTAGTGTGAAGGATGGAGTGAGATATACTCACCCCTCACACTGCAAGTGCTTACAGAGCGAAGGATGGTGTTAGATGCACTCATGCTTAACACCGCCAGTACATCCAGAGAGCCGCCTTCTATACATTTAGAGTGTGGTAGAGTTAGTGTGAAGGATGGAGTGAGATATACTCACCCTTTAAACCGCCAGTGCTTACAGAGCGAAGGATGGTGTTAGATGCACTCATGCTTAACACGCCAGTACATCCAGAGAGCCGCCTTCTATACATTTAGAGTGTGGTAGAGTTAGTGTGAAGGATGGAGCGGGATATACTCACCCCTCACACTGCCAGTGCTTACAGAGCAAAGGATGGTGTTAGATGCACTCATGATTAACACCGCCAGTACATCCAGAGAGCCGCCTTCTATACATTTACAGTGAGGTTGAGTTAGTGTGAAGGATGGAGTGAGATATACTAACCCCTTAAACCGCCAGTGCTTACAGAGCGAAGGATGGTGTTAGATGCACTCATGCTTAACACGCCAGTACATCCAGAGAGCCGCCTTCTATACATTTAGAGTGTGGTAGAGATAGTGTGAAGGATCGATTGAGATATACTCACCCCTTAATCCGCCAGTTCTTACAGAGCGAAGGATGGTGTTAGATGCACTCAGGCTTAACTTGCCTGTACATCCAGAGAGCCGCCTTCTATACATTTAGAGTGTGGTATAGTTAGTGTGAAGGATCGAGTGAGATATACTCACCCCTTAAACCGCCAGTGCTTACAGAGCGAAGGATGGTGTTAGACGCACTCATGCTTAACACGCCAGTACATCCAGAGAGCCGCCTTCTATACATTTAGAGTGTGGTAGAGTTAGTGTGAAGGATGGAGTGAGATATACTCACCCCTTAAACCGCCAGTGATTACAGAGCAAAGGATGGTGTTAGATGCACTCATGCTTAACACCGCCAGTACATCCAGAGGGCCGCCTTCTATACATTTAGAGTGTGGTAGAGTTAGTGTGAAGGATAGAGCGAGATATACTCACCCCGCCAGTACTTACAGAGCGAAGGATGGTGTTAGATGCACTCATGCTTAACACCGCCAGTGCATCCAGAGAGCCGTCTTCTATTCATTTAGAGTGTGGTAGAGTTAGCGTGAAGGATGGAGTGAGATATACTCACCCTTTAAACCGCCAGTGCTTACAGAGCGAAGGATGGTGTTAGATGCACTCATGCTTAACACGCCAGTACATCCAGAGAGCCGCCTTCTATACATTTAGAGTGTGGTAGAGTTAGTGTGAAGGATGGAGCGGGATATACTCACCCCTCACACTGCCAGTGCTTACAGAGCAAAGGATGGTGTTAGATGCACTCATGCTTAACACCGCCAGTACATCCAGAGAGCCGCCTTCTATACATTTACAGTGTGGTAGAGTTAGTGTGAAGGATGGAGTGAGATATACTCACCCCTTAAACCGCCAGTGCTTACAGAGCGAAGGATGGTGTTAGATGCACTCATGCTTAACACGCCAGTACATCCAGAGAGCCGCCTTCTATACATTTAGAGTGCGGTAGAGTTAGTGTGAAGGATGGAGTGAGATATACTCACCCCTTAAACCGCCAGTTCTTACAGAGCGAAGGATGGTGTTAGATGCACTCATGCTTAACTTGCCTGTACATCCAGAGAGCCGCCTTCTATACATTTAGAGTGTGGTAGAGTTAGTGTGAAGGATCGAGGGAGATATAGTCACCCCTTAAACCGCCAGTGATTACAGAGCAAAGGATGGTGTTAGATGCACTCATGCTTAACACCGCCAGTAAATCCAGAGGGCCGCCTTCTATACATTTAGAGTGTGGTAGAGTTAGTGTGAAGGATAGAGCGAGATATACTCACCCCGCCAGTACTTACAGAGCGAAGGATGGTGTTAGATGCACTCATGCTGAACACCGCCAGTGCATCCAGAGAGCCGTCTTCTATTCATTTAGAGTGTGGTAGAGTTAGTGTGAAGGATGGAGCAAGATATACTCACCCCTTACACTGACAGTGCTTACAGAGAGATTGATGGTGTTAGATGCACTCATGCTTAACACGCCAGTGCACCCTGAGAGCCGCCTTCTATACATTTACAGTGTGGTAGAGTTAGTGTGAAGGATGGAGTGAGATATACTCACCCCTTAAACCGCCAGTGCTTACAGAGCGAAGGATGGTGTTAGATGCACTCATGCTTAACACGCCAGTGCACCCAGAGAGCCCCCTTTTTTTACATTTAGAGTGTGGTAGAGTTAGTGTGAAGGATGGAGTGAGATATACTCACCCCTCACACTGCCAGTGCTTACAGAGCGAAGGATGGTGTTAGATGCACTCATGCTTAACACGCCAGTGCATCCAGAGAGCCGCCTTCTATACTTTTAGAGTGTGGTAGAGTTAGTGTGAAGGATGGAGTGAGATATACTCACCCCTCACACTGCCAGTGCTTACAGAGCGAAGGATGGTGTTAGATGCACTCATGCTTAACACCGCCAGTACATCCAGAGAGCCGCCTTCTATACATTTAGAGTGTGGTAGAGTTAGTGTGAAGGATGGAGTGAGATATACTCACCCTTCACACTGCCAGTGCTTACAGAGCGAAGGATGGTGTTAGATGCACTCATGCTTAACACGCCAGTGCATCCAGAGAGCTGCCTTCTATACATTTAGAGTGTGGTAGAGTTAGTGTGAAGGATGGAGTGAGATATACTCACCCCTCACACTGCCAGTGCTTACAGAGCGAAGGATGGTGTTAGATGCACTCATGCTTAACACGCCAGTGCATCCAGAGAGCTGCCTTCTATACATTTAGAGTGTGGTAGAGTTAGTGTGAAGGATGGAGTGAGATATACTCACCCCTCACACTGCCAGTGCTTACAGAGCGAAGGATGGTGTTAGATGCACTCATGCTTAACACCGCCAGTGCACCCAGAGAGCCGCCTTCTATACATTTAGAGTGTGGTAGAGTTAGTGGGAATGATGGAGTGAGATATACTCACCCCTTAAACCACCAGTGCTAACAAAGTGAAGGATGGTGATAGATGCTCTCATGCTTAACACGCCAGTACATCCAGAGAGTCGCCTTCTATACATTTAGAGTGTGGTAGAGTTAGTGTGAAGGATGGAGTGAGATATACTCACGCCTTAAACCGCCAGTGCTTACAGAGCGAAGGATGGTGTTAGATGCACTCATGCTTAACTCGCCAGTACATCCAGAGAGCCGCCTTCTATACATTTAGAGTGTTGTAGAGTTAGTGTGAAGGATCGAGTGAGATATACTCACCCCTTAAACGGCCAGTGCTTACAGAGCGAAGGATGGTGTTAGACGCACTCATGCTTAACACCGCCAGTACATCCAGAGAGCCGCCTTCTATACATTTAGAGTGTGGTAGAGTTAGTGTGAAGGATGGAGTGAGATATACTCACCCCTTAAACCGCCAGTGCTTACAGAGCAAAGGATGGTGTTAGATGCACTCATGCTTAACACCGCCAGTACATCCAGAGGGCAGCCTTCTATATATTTAGAGTGTGGTAGAGTTAGTGTGAAGGATGGAGTGAGATATACTCACCCCTCACACTGCCAGTGCTTACAGAGCGAAGGATGGTGTTAGATGCACTCATGCTTAACACGCCAGTGCACCCTGAGAGCCGCCTTCTATACATTTACAGTGTGGTAGAGTTAGTGTGAAGGATGGAGTGAGATATACTCACCCCTTAAACCGCCAGTGCTTAGAGAGCGAAGGATGGTGTTAAATGCACTCATGCTTAACACGCCAGTGCACCCAGAGAGCCACCTTTTTTTACATTTAGAGTGTGGTAGAGTTAGTGTGAAGGATGGAGCGAGATATACTCACCCCGCCAGTGCTTACAGAGCGAAGGATGGTGTTAGATGCACTCATGCTTAACACCGCCAGTGCATCCAGAGAGCTGTCTTCTATACATTTACAGTGTGGTAGAGTTAGTGTGAAGGATGGAGTGAGATATACTCACCCCTCACACTGCCAGTGCTTACAGAGCAAAGGATGGTGTTAAATGCACTCATGCTTAACACCGCCAGTGCATCCAGAGAGCCGCCTTCTATACATTTAGAGTGTGGTAGAGTTAGTGTGAAGGATGGAGTGAGATATACTCACCCCTCACACTGCCAGTGCTTACAGAGCGAAGGACGGTGTTAGATGCACTCATGCTTAACACGCCAGTGCACCCTGAGAGCCGCCTTCTATACATTTAGAGTGTGGTAGAGTTAGTATGAAGGATGGAGTGAGATATACTCACCCCTTAAACCGCCAGTGCTTACAGAGCGAAGGATGGTGTTAGATGCACTCATGCTTAACACCGCCAGTACATCCAGAGAGCCGCCTTCTATACATTTAGAGTGTGGTAGAGTTAGTGTGAAGGATGGAGTGAGATATACTCACCCCTCACACTGCCAGTGCTTACAGAGCGAAGGATGGTGTTAGATGCACTCATGCTTAACACCGCCAGTACATCCAGAGAGCCGCCTTCTATACATTTAGAGTGTGGTAGAGTTAGTGTGAAGGATGGAGTGAGATATTGTGAGAAGTTGGCCTGGTATATGATGCTCACTAGTTAAAGTGATCACCTTGTACCATGCCAAGCAACCCTTATGGTGTGGTTGTAAGTCAACCTTTTCGGACTAGCTGCCCTAGTGGTAGCGTAGGCTAAGCAGTCTTTGAGGCTAAACTCGTGAAGCGTGTTAAGCAAGCTGTTTTACCAATAGTAACCCCCTTTTATACCAATGAAAGGACACCACACAGATATATATTCAAAATATATATGTATTTATTTCTCAAAGTAACCCCTAGTCTCTTTATGAGCACAGGAGCACAAATCGTCAAACAAGATTATCACAGAATACACAGAAGTTGCACTTTATATGGATAGGCCCTGGTGGCCACTCGAACCATATACTAAAATAGTGGTATAAGTACCACGAACAGAAAAGGGAAAAGGCCTAAGGCCTCTGGAATCGCTGGGCCTACAAGGAGCTAACGTCAGTTAGTGACCAGGAGGTCCACGGGTGGCGTGTGCAGAGCAAATAGTCACACGCGTGCTCCCATAGGTTTCAATGGGTGCGTAAAAAGTACAAAGTTACTGCAAAGGAGATCTTCCGGGTTAACTAGGAACTTAAGATTTGGAACACAGGCACTAGAGATGTATTACTACACTTGGGCACCGGAGTACCAGCTTTACCTCACCCACAGGAAGCGGGTGCATAGGCCTCAAAGTGCGTCGGGTTTCTTCTATCTGTTCCGTTGAGCTTGAAGACAAAGATGCTGCAGGCGGTTGGTCCGGGAGAGATGCAGTGGATCCAAGAGTGGATCGGAGATGTTGAAGACCTGTAAGCAGAGGGGACAGTGTTCACAGTCACTAGCCAGTGACCAGCGTGGCACCAGGTGGGTACCAGGCGATATCGGGTGCAAACAGGAAGGAAGGTGTAGCTTGACTCTGCAGCCACGTAGTCCCTGAAGGTCGACGACGTCCAGGAGTCGAGTCACGAGCTGTCCCACGCAGGCTCTCGCTGTCGGCGGTGTCGGCGACTTGATCGAAGCAAACAAGCCTTGGCAAAAGCAATTGTTGTAGGCAAGGAGTTTAAGCTGATGGTTCTGACCAGCAAGGTCAGAGGAACGGCTCCTTTGGAGGGGAGCAAGGGCCAGTCTGGAGCAACCAGACCAGCGGTGTTTGTCGTAGATTTCGTCGCCAAGATGGCCACTAGCCAGCGGGCCAGCAACCGGTTAGGCGCGTCGAGTGGCAAAATGCAGAAGGGCCCCACGCAGATCGTGGAGATGCTGGAGGGCTCACCTTTGGTGCAGATGCTGCTCGAGGGTTGGGCTTCTCAGGACCCAAAGCACAACTTGGAGGGAGCCTCGGTTGTTGCACTTGTCAGCTTGTCGTAGTCGTTCCAAGATGGCTGGCTCCACGTGTCTCGGTGCCTCCACGGGTCTCCTCTTTGCAGGGACTGTGGATCGGGCGGTGAGAGGTCTGGAGGTCCAGGTCTTGTCAGTCTCTGGGCTCGGGCTCCGGCGGGAGGCGGCGGCAAAGCAGACGTTGATTCGCTGGATGGTGCTTGCGTTAGCAAGGTGGTCACTCCCTGACCACAGGGGAGATTGGCTTCAGTCCTCTGTGCGGCAGAGCGTCGAAGTTCCCGTCTTCTTCTTAGTTTCAAGTTGATTCCAGGATGTCTGAAGTCTTAGGACACAGCTCCTACCTTTATTCGGATTCTAGGGGCCGGACTACCTGCTAGGTCCCTCCCTATGGGTGGGACCAGGAAGGGGGGTGGTTACACCCCCAATCCTTTGTCCAGCTCGCCCCAGGCCCGGGACTGGTGTGCCCCAGGACCGGTTTGAACTGGCATATGCCCCGAGGCTCCTTGTGAGCCACAGGCATGTCTGGTTTCTTTCAAGCCCTACCTGACCAATACACAAAATCCTGTCTGGGGTGGTGCTCGCACCTCCCCTGGCAGGAAACCCTTTGTCCACACCTCCCAAGCTGGAAGGACTCCCAGCAGCAGGAGGGCAGACTTGTGTCTGTGGTGGCAGCATCCATTTTGTGGAGCTGAGGCTATGTCTGATTTTACCCGGGTTTCAGGTACTGTACATGTCGTGTCCCTCTAGAAGGGTGGAATGCTAACCCCGTCGCCAGAATTGGCGAGGGGTTAGTATTCCAATTCGTATGACACCTTACTCGACATGTTTTGATAAAGCCAAACCAAAGTTAGCATTTAACCGCGAGGTTCATAATGCACTTAAGAGTATATGGTATGACGATATCTGGAAACAGTAGAGGGAAGTTGTTCCGACCACTGCAGACAGGCTCAGCTCATGCCAGAGCACCATCTCACATGGAACCAAGCACTCTGCCTTCAGGATTGTTAAGGCCTGCCATAGGAGTGACTTATAGGTTACCAGGTGTCCCATTTAAGGTTAGGTATAGGTATACTACACCTAAGTAAGAGGTGATTACACCAACTTACCCCAGCTGAGTGATTAGCCAGTTGTGTCAAATCGTTAGGCCAAGCCTGGGGTGGCATAATACATGCTGCAGCCCTTGGCAGGCCTTGGGTACACCAATGCCCTGGGTACCTAGTGTACACTGGTACAGGGGCTGACAGGGTGATCCACTTCCAATTGGTTATGCACCTAGGGTGCATAGTTTTAATTTAGTAGAGAGAACAGCAGGCTGGGGGTCTGATTGGCAGGCCCACAGCCTCAATATGTCAAAAACCAGTGAAGCAAAAAGCAAAAATTTGGGGTGACCATAGGATAGCAGACCCTACTCTCCTACACAACCCCCCCCCAAACGCTGGGACATTAAACTAGCCTTGACCAGTCTCGTCTTCATGTCCTAAGTGGAAGTACCTGGAGAGACCATCTGCATTCCCATGGTCAGTACCTGGCCGGTGCTCCACTGTAAAGTCCATCCCCTGTAGGGAAATGGACCACCTAAGCAGTTTGGGGTTTTCACCCTTCATCTGATTTAGCCACAAGAGGGGCTTATGGTCGGTCTGAATCTTGAAGTGAGTGCCAAACAAGTATGGCCTCAGCTTCTTCAGGGCCCACACCACAGCAAAGGCCTCCCTCTCAATAGCTGACCAATTCTTCTCTCTGGGGGTCAACCTTCTGCTAATAAAAGCAATGGGTTGGTCTTGACCATCTACATTAAGTTGTGACAGCACAGCTCCCACACCCAACTCAGAAGCATCTGTTTGGACAATAAACTCTTTGGAGTAGTCAGGACTTTTCAGGATAGGTGCAGAGCACATGGCCTCCTTCAGGTCATCAAATGCCTTTTGACAGCTTACTGTCCACTGAACCTTTTTGGGCATCTTCTTGGATGTCAGATCATTAAGAGGAGTCACAATGGACCCATAGTTCTTAACAAACTTCCTGTAGTACCCAGTCAAGCCCAAGAAAGCTCGAACTTGAGTCTGGGTGGTTGGAGGGGACCAGTCCTTGATGGATTGTATCTTACTCTCCAGTGGTTGAACTTGGCCTCCACCTACAAGGTGGCCCAAATATACAACCTTACTCTGCCCTATCTGGCACTTAGTGGCCTTGATAGTGAGGCCTGCCCTCTGCAGGGCCTCAAGAGCCTTCTTCAGGTGGATCAGGTGATCCTCCCAGGTGGAGCTAAAGACAGCAATGTCATCAAGATATGCTGCACAAAAGTCATCCAACCCAGTAAGGACTTGGTTCACCAGCCTTTGGAAGGTGGCAGGTGCATTCTTCAGACCAAAGGGCATCACCACAAACTGATAATGCCCACCTGGGGTTGAGAATGCTGTTTTGGCCTTAGACTCCTCAGCTAATCTGATTTGCCAATAGCCAGCTGTTAAGTCAAATGTGCTCAAAAACTTTGCAGAAGCTAGTTTGTCTATGAGCTCATCTGCCCTTGGAATAGGGTGTGCATCTGTCCTGGTGACAGCATTGAGTCCTCTGTAATCCACACAGAACCTCATCTCTCTCTTGCCATCTTTGGTGTGAGGTTTGGGGACCAGGACCACTGGGCTAGCCCAGGGGCTCTCTGAGGGTTCAATGACACCTAATTCCAGCATTTTATGTACCTCAGCCTTTATACAGTCCCTGACGTGGTCAGGTTGTCTGTAAAGTTTGTTCTTTACAGGCAGACTGTCACCAGTGTCCACAACATGGGTACACCAGTCAGTTTGACTAGGTATCAAGGAAAACATATGTGAAAATGATTGTAGAACCTGTCTACATTCAGTCTGCTGATGGGCAGTGAGGTTGCCTCCAAGGGTCACTCCTTCAACTGAGCCATCTTCAGGGTTCTGAGACAACAGGTCTGGGAGAGGGTCACTCTCTTCCTCCTGTCCCTCATCTGTAGCCATGAGCAAGCCCATGTCTGCCCTGTCAACATATGCTTTAAGCCTGTTAACATGGAGTACCCTGTGGGGACTCCTGGGAGTTCCTAGGTCCACCAAGTAGGTGACCTCTCCCTTCTTTTCCAGGATTGTATGGGGTCCAGACCATTTGTCTTGGAGTGCTGCTGGGGCCACTGGCTCCAACACCCATACCTTCTGTCCTGGCTGAAACTCAACCAAGACAGCCTTTTGGTCATGCCAAGCTTTCTGTAAGGCCTGGCTTGCCTCAAGGTTTTTGGATGCCTTCTCCATATACTCAGCCATCCTGGAGCGGAGACCAAGTACATAGTCCACTATGTCTAGCTTAGGCTTTTTGAGAGGTAACTCCCAGCCTTCCTTCACCAAACACAGTGGGCCTCTCACAGGGTGCCCAAACAACAATTCAAAGGGGCTGTAGCCAACTCCTTTTTGTGGGACCTCTCTGTAAGCAAACAGAAGGCAGGGTAGAAGGATGTCCCATCTTCGCCTGAGCTTTTCAGGTAATCCTTTGATCATACCCTTTAGGGTCTTGTTGAATCTCTCAACAAGCCCATTGCATTGTGGGTGATAAGGGGTGGTGAACTTGTAGTTGACACCACATTCCTTCCACATAGCTGTTAAGTATCCAGACATAAAGTTGGTACCTCTGTCAGATACTACCTCCTTAGGAAACCCCACTCTGGAGAATACTCCCAGCAGGGCCCTGGCCACAACAGGAGCTGTAGTGGTCCTAAGGGGAATTGCCTCTGGGTACCTGGTGGCATGATCCACTACCACCAGTATAAATCTGTGCCCAGATGCAGTGGGAGGATCCATGGGACCCACTATGTCTATTCCCACTCTTTCAAAGGGAACCCCCACCACAGGTAGTGGTATCAGGGGGGCCTTTGTTGTGCCACCTGATTTGCCACTGGCTTGGCAGGTAACACAGGAGCGACAAAACTCCTTTGTATCTTCATTCATATGGGGCCAGTGAAAGTGAGGGACAAGCCTGTCCCAAGTCTTGTTCTGGCCTAAGTGTCCTGCTAAAGGAATATCATGGGCCAAGGTAAGAAGGAAGCCCCTAAATTGCAGAGGTATAACCAACCTCCTGGTTGCACCAGGCTTGGGGTCTCTAGCCTCTGAATAAAGGAGCCCTTCATCCCAATACACTTTATGGGTACCTTGAGCATTCCCAGCAGCCTCAGCAGCAGCCAGCTGTCTGAGGGGTTCAAGAGAGGGACAGGATAACTGAGCCTGCCTCAAGTCAGCCCTTGAAGGTCCCCCTGTCCCCAGAAACTCAACCTGGTCAGGTTCAAGCTCTTCAGGGACAGTTCCTTCAGGGTCCTCTAGATCAGCTTCCTGGGAAGGCGGATCATCACTCTGAGGCAGGGGGGAAGGCACAGCCTTGACCCTCCTGTTCTTCTTCTTGGTAGGTGCTTGGTCCATTGTTCCAGGATCCAAGACCTGTGGTTCAGTGAGGCACTTTTTGGCCTGTGACCTGGTCACAGCAAGGACATGTGATGATATACCTAACATCTCTGCATGAGTCCTGTACTCCACTTCTGACCATAGAGAACTCTCTAGGTCATTGCCCAACAAACATTCTACTGGGAGGTCTGCACTAACCACAACCCTTTTGAGGCCAGTTACCCCTCCCCATGAGAAGTTAACAACTGCCACACTGTGTGAAGTAGTGGCATTGCTGGCATTGGTCACCAGGTAGTTCTCACCTGGTATGTACTGTCCAGGGTCCACAAAGCCTGGTGTCACCATAGTGACACTGGCACATGTGTCCCTGTAGGCTTGAGCCACTTTGTCATTAATTAAAGGAGTCTGTCTGTACTTGCCCAGGTTACTGGGGCTCACAGTCAGGGACAAATCAATGTCCCCATCACAGATCAAGACTGCCTGTGTCAGGGTTCTGTCTAAGTCAGAATCTCCTTCGGTTCCCATAGTGATTCCCACTACACCCTTTGTCTGGGGACCAACACTGCTAACAGTAGTACTGGGAGCAGGTGCCTTAGGGGCAACAGTGTTGGGGGCTCCACCCTTTTTGCAATCACTAGTCCAGTGAGTTGTATTTTTACAATGATTGCACCAGGGTTTCTTTTGACCTTCTTTCTTCTTTTTGGACTGTTGTTGGGACCCACCCTCCTTAGTAGTAGTTTGGGGCCCTGTTGAAGACTTCTGGTCTTTAGATTTCTGATCTCCACCCTTTTGGTCTGTTTTCTTCTGATCACCCCCTTGGCCCTGGTTCTGGTTCTTTTGCTTAACCCTGGTTCTGACCCATTTGTCTGCCTTCTTTCCCAATTCTTGGGGAGAGGTCAGATCAGAGTCAACCAAGTGTTGATGCAGTTGCTGGTTTTGACAGTTATTTAAAATCTGTTCTCTCATCATCAAATTATACAATCCTGTAAAATCAGATACCTTACTTCCCAGCAACCAACCCTCCAAAGCCTTAGTGGCACATTCAATGTATTCAGACCAGTCCTGAGTCTGTGTCTTTTGGGTGTCTCTGAACATTAACCTGTACTGCTCAGTGGTTAAGCCTAACCCATCAACTAGAACACTCTTCAGGACTCTGTAGTTTCTGACATCCTCTTCTCTAACAGTGAGGAGTCTGTCTCTGCCTCTTCCCTCAAAGGAGAGCCAGAGGATTGCTGCCCACTGATCTTCAGGAACCTGCTGTACTTTGCAGGCTCTCTCAAGAGCAGTTATCCACTTGTGGATGTCATCCCCACTTTTGTAGGGGGGCACAACCTTAGACAGGTTTCTATTGTCGAAAACCCTATCTTTGTCCTTAGGGACAATGCTGCCACCAGTGGGTATAGACCCACTCTCTTTATGCTGTCTAGCCTTGCTAAGTTTCTCTTCCATCAGGGCTACTTCTAGCTCCTGCTTCCTGATCCTCAGCTGGGCCTCTTGCATCTTGGCCTCATGTTCCCTCCTCTGAGGGGTGGTCATCCTTCTCCTGGAGTGACCTTGAGAGCCTCTAGAGCCATGGGAAGCATTGGAGTCACCTGAGCGATTCCTTTGCCTTCCCAGCCCTGTGTTAAGTCCACTGGGGAGATCCAGTGGGTTGAACCCACTGTCAGTCCCCAATAGCCTTGGTTTAGCTGGGCCAAGTATAACACTTGGCACTGGGCTAGTTCTCCCTTCATCCTCACTACTGTCAGTATCCTTTTCACTCTCATCCTCTGTGGTAGGCATCCCATCTAAGGGGTGACTATTGGGAAGGGGTACTTCAGTGGCATCTTCAGAAGGGGGGCCTCCTGTTCCTGTCCCTAAGGGGGCTAACTGGGAAGCTTTCTTGAGTGCTCTCTGATTCTCATCATTCTGTAAGAGCTCTCTGAGCTCAGCAGAGTTTGGGTTCTTGGGCTGTTTAAGGCCTCTAAGAGTTGCCAAATGCCTGAGCTCATTCTGATTAAGGGTAGCAAAGCTGGTTGGTGCCCTCTGGGGGTCACTCTCGACAGAGATGGGTACAGTGGACCCCTCTGCCCCGGCCATTGCTCTTAAGTGTGGGTGGATGTGTTGCAATCTACCTACACTTGGGTTTACCTACTAAACCTATCTAGTAGTTGTAGTCAGGGTGTGCTACTCCCTTTGCTCTACAACAACTAAGTTCAGTAGAACTTAAGTATATCTAATCTTGTTTTATATGTACCTACAGGTACCTATGTGATCTTTCAATTGGTAACCAAGAGATTACAATGGTAAAACACAGCAAGCTCAAATCCAACCGCTGCTCACCAATGTGAGAAGTTGGCCTGGTATATGATGCTCACTAGTTAAAGTGATCACCTTGTACCATGCCAAGCAACCCTTATGGTGTGGTTGTAAGTCAACCTTTTCGGACTAGCTGCCCTAGTGGTAGCGTAGGCTAAGCAGTCTTTGAGGCTAAACTCGTGAAGCGTGTTAAGCAAGCTGTTTTACCAATAGTAACCCCCTTTTATACCAATGAAAGGACACCACACAGATATATATTCAAAATATATATGTATTTATTTCTCAAAGTAACCCCTAGTCTCTTTATGAGCACAGGAGCACAAATCGTCAAACAAGATTATCACAGAATACACAGAAGTTGCACTTTATATGGATAGGCCCTGGTGGCCACTCGAACCATATACTAAAATAGTGGTATAAGTACCACGAACAGAAAAGGGAAAAGGCCTAAGGCCTCTGGAATCGCTGGGCCTACAAGGAGCTAACGTCAGTTAGTGACCAGGAGGTCCACGGGTGGCGTGTGCAGAGCAAATAGTCACACGCGTGCTCCCATAGGTTTCAATGGGTGCGTAAAAAGTACAAAGTTACTGCAAAGGAGATCTTCCGGGTTAACTAGGAACTTAAGATTTGGAACACAGGCACTAGAGATGTATTACTACACTTGGGCACCGGAGTACGAGCTTTACCTCACCCACAGGAAGCGGGTGCATAGGCCTCAAAGTGCGTCGGGTTTCTTCTATCTGTTCCGTTGAGCTTGAAGACAAAGATGCTGCAGGCAAGATGGCTGGCTCCACGTGTCTCGGTGCCTCCACGGGTCTCCTCTTTGCAGGGACTGTGGATCGGGCGGTGAGAGGTCTGGAGGTCCAGGTCTTGTCAGTCTCTGGGCTCGGGCTCCGGCGGGAGGCGGCGGCAAAGCAGACGTTGATTCGCTGGATGGTGCTTGCGTTAGCAAGGTGGTCACTCCCTGACCACAGGGGAGATTGGCTTCAGTCCTCTGTGCGGCAGAGCGTCGAAGTTCCCGTCTTCTTCTTAGTTTCAAGTTGATTCCAGGATGTCTGAAGTCTTAGGACACAGCTCCTACCTTTATTCGGATTCTAGGGGCCGGACTACCTGCTAGGTCCCTCCCTATGGGTGGGACCAGGAAGGGGGGTGGTTACACCCCCAATCCTTTGTCCAGCTCGCCCCAGGCCCGGGACTGGTGTGCCCCAGGACCGGTTTGAACTGGCATATGCCCCGAGGCTCCTTGTGAGCCACAGGCATGTCTGGTTTCTTTCAAGCCCTACCTGACCAATACACAAAATCCTGTCTGGGGTGGTGCTCGCACCTCCCCTGGCAGGAAACCCTTTGTCCACACCTCCCAAGCTGGAAGGACTCCCAGCAGCAGGAGGGCAGACTTGTGTCTGTGGTGGCAGCATCCATTTTGTGGAGCTGAGGCTATGTCTGATTTTACCCGGGTTTCAGGTACTGTACATGTCGTGTCCCTCAAGAAGGGTGGAATGCTAACCCCGTCGCCAGAATTGGCGAGGGGTTAGTATTCCAATTCGTATGACACCTTACTCGACATGTTTTGATAAAGCCAAACCAAAGATAGCATTTAACCGCGAGGTTCATAATGCACTTAAGAGTATATGGTATGACGATATCTGGAAACAGTAGAGGGAAGTTGTTCCGACCACTGCAGACAGGCTCAGCTCATGCCAGAGCACCATCTCACATGGAACCAAGCACTCTGCCTTCAGGATTGTTAAGGCCTGCCATAGGAGTGACTTATAGGTTACCAGGTGTCCCATTTAAGGTTAGGTATAGGTATACTACACCTAAGTAAGAGGTGATTACACCAACTTACCCCAGCTGAGTGATTAGCCAGTTGTGTCAAATCGTTAGGCCAAGCCTGGGGTGGCATAATACATGCTGCAGCCCTTGGCAGGCCTTGGGTACACCAATGCCCTGGGTACCTAGTGTACACTGGTACAGGGGCTGACAGGGTGATCCACTTCCAATTGGTTATGCACCTAGGGTGCATAGTTTTAATTTAGTAGAGAGAACAGCAGGCTGGGGGTCTGATTGGCAGGCCCACAGCCTCAATATGTCAAAAACCAGTGAAGCAAAAAGCAAAAATTTGGGGTGACCATAGGATAGCAGACCCTACTCTCCTACAGATATACTCACCCTTTAAACCGCCAGTGCTTACAGAGCGAAGGATGGTGTTAGATGCACTCATGCTTAACACGCCAGTACATCCAGAGAGCCGCCTTCTATACATTTAGAGTGTGGTAGAGTTAGTGTGAAGGATGGAGCGGGATATACTCACCCCTCACACTGCCAGTGCTTACAGAGCAAAGGATGGTGTTAGATGCACTCATGCTTAACACCGCCAGTACATCCAGAGAGCCGCCTTCTATACATTTACAGTGTGGTTGAGTTAGTGTGAAGGATGGAGTGAGATATACTAACCCCTTAAACCGCCAGTGCTTACAGAGCGAAGGATGGTGTTAGATGCACTCATGCTTAACTTGCCTGTACATCCAGAGAGCCGCCTTCTATACATTTAGAGTGTGGTAGAGTTAGTGTGAAGGATCGAGTGAGATATACTCACCCCTTAAACCGCCAGTGCTTACAGAGCGAAGGATGGTGTTAGACGCACTCATGCTTAACACTGCCAGTACATCCAGAGAGCCGCCTTCTATACATTTAGAGTGTGGTAGAGTTAGTGTGAAGGATGGAGTGAGATATACTCACCCCTTAAACCGCCAGTGATTACAGAGCAAAGGATGGTGTTAGATGCACTCATGCTTAACACCGCCAGTACATCCAGAGGGCCGTCTTCTATTCATTTAGAGTGTGGTAGAGTTAGTGTGAAGGATGGAGTGAGATATACTCACCCCTCACACTGCCAGTGCTTACAGAGCGAAGGATGGTGTTAGATGCACTCATGCTTAACACGCCAGTGCATACAGAGAGCCGCCTTCTATACATTTAGAGTGTGGTAGAGTTAGTGTGAAGAATGGAGCGAGATATACTCACCCCTTACACTGCCAGTGCTTACAGAGAGATTGATGGTGTTAGATGCACTCATGCTTAACACGCCAGTGCACCCTGAGAGCCGCCTTCTATACATTTACAGTGTGGTAGAGTTAGTGTGAAGGATGGAGTGAGATATACTCACCCCTTAAACCGCCAGTGCTTACAGAGCGAAGGATGGTGTTAGATGCACTCATGCTTAACACAGCCAGTGCATCCAGAGAGCTGCCTTCTATACATTTAGAGTGTGGTAGAGTGAGTGTGAAGGATGGAGTGAGATATACTCACCCCTTAAACCGCCAGTGCTAACAAAGTGAAGGATGGTGATAGATGCACTCATGCTTAACACGCCAGTACATCCAGAGAGTCGCCTTCTATACATTTAGAGTGTGGTAGAGTTAGTGTGAAGGATGGAGTGAGATATACTCACCCCTCACACTGCCAGTGCTTACAGAGCGAAGGATGGTGTTAGATGCACTCATGCTTAACACGCCAGTGCACCCTGAGAGCCGCCTTCTATACATTTACAGTGTGGTAGAGTTAGTGTGAAGGATGGAGTGAGATATACTCACCCCTTAAACCGCCAGTGCTTAGAGAGCGAAGGATGGTGTTAAATGCACTCATGCTTAACACGCCAGTGCACCCAGAGAGCCACCTTTTTTTACATTTAGAGTGTGGTAGAGTTAGTGTGAAGGATGGAGCGAGATATACTCACCCCGCCAGTGCTTACAGAGCGAAGGATGGTGTTAGATGCACTCATGCTTAACACCGCCAGTGCATCCAGAGAGCCGTCTTCTATACATTTACAGTGTGGTAGAGTTAGTGTGAAGGATGGAGTGAGATATACTCACCCCTCACACTGCCAGTGCTTACAGAGCAAAGGATGGTGTTAAATGCACTCATGCTTAACACCGCCAGTGCATCCAGAGAGCCGCCTTCTATACATTTAGAGTGTGGTAGAGTTAGTGTGAAGGATGGAGTGAGATATACTCACCCCTCACACTGCCAGTGCTTACAGAGCGAAGGACGGTGTTAGATGCACTCATGCTTAACACGCCAGTGCACCCTGAGAGCCGCCTTCTATACATTTACAGTGTGGTAGAGTTAGTGTGAAGGATGGAGTGAGATATACTCACCCCTTAAACCGCCAGTGCTTACAGAGCGAAGGATTGTGTTAAATGCACTCATGCTTAACACGCCAGTGCACCCAGAGAGCCGCCTTTTTTTACATTTAGAGTGTGGTAGAGTTAGTATGAAGGATGGAGTGAGATATACTCACCCCTTAAACCGCCAGTGCTTACAGAGCGAAGGATGGTGTTAAATGCACTCATGCTTAACACGCCAGTGCACCCAGTGAGCCACCTTTTTTTACATTTAGAGTGTGGTAGAGTTAGTGTGAAGGATGGAGCGAGATATAATCACCCCGCCAGTGCTTACAGAGCGAAGGATGGTGTTAGATGCACTCATGCTTAACACCGCCAGTGCATCCAGAGAGCCGTCTTCTATACATTTACAGTGTGGTAGAGTTAGTGTGAAGGATGGAGTGAGATATACTCACCCCTCACACTGCCAGTGCTTACAGAGCGAAGGATGGTGTTAGATGCACTCATGCTTAACACCGCCAGTGCACCCAGAGAGCCGCCTTCTATATATTTAGAGTGTGGTAGAGTTAGTGTGAATGATGGAGTGAGATATACTCACCCCTTAAACCGCCAGTGCTAACAAAGTGAAGGATGGTGATAGATGCACTCATGCTTAACACGCCAGTACATCCAGAGAGTCGCCTTCTATACATTTAGAGTGTGGTAGAGTTAGTGTGAAGGATGGAGTGAGATATACTCACCCCTTAAACCGCCAGTGCTTACAGAGCGAAGGATGGTGTTAGATGCACTCATGCTTAACTCGCCAGTACATCCAGAGAGCTGCCTTCTATACATTTAGAGTGTGGTAGAGTTAGTGTGAAGGATCGAGTGAGATATACTCACCCCTTAAACCGCCAGTGCTTACAGAGCGAAGGATGGTGTTAGACGCACTCATGCTTAACACCGCCAGTACATCCAGAGAGCCGCCTTCTATACATTTAGAGTGTGGTAGAGTTAGTGTGAAGGATGGAGTGAGATATACTCACCCCTTAAACCGCCAGTGCTTACAGAGCAAAGGATGGTGTTAGATGCACTCATGCTTAACACCGCCAGTACATCCAGAGGGCTGCCTTCTATATATTTAGAGTGTGGTAGAGTTAGTGTGAAGGATGGAGTGAGATATACTCACCCCTTAAACTGCCAGTGCTTAGAGAGCGAAGGATGGTGTTAAATGCTCTCATGCGTAACACGCCAGTGCACCCAGAGAGCCACCTTTTTTTACATTTAGAGTGTGGTAGAGTTAGTGTGAAGGATGGAGCGAGATATACTCACCCCGCCAGTGCTTACAGAGCAAAGGATGGTGTTAGATGCACTCATGCTTAACACCGCCAGTGCATCCAGAGAGCCGTCTTCTATACATTTACAGTGTGGTAGAGTTAGTGTGAAGGATGGAGTGAGATATACTCACCCCTCACACTGCCAGTGCTTACAGAGCAAAGGATGGTGTTAAATGCACTCATGCTTAACACCGCTAGTGCATCCAGAGAGCCGCCTTCTATACATTTAGAGTGTGGTAGAGTTAGTGTGAAGGATGGAGTGAGATATACTCACCCCTCACACTGCCAGTGCTTACAGAGCGAAGGACGGTGTTAGATGCACTCATGCTTAACACGCCAGTGCACCCTGAGAGCCGCCTTCTATACATTTACAGTGTGGTAGAGTTAGTGTGAAGGATGGAGTGAGATATACTCACCCCTTAAACCGCCAGTGCTTACAGAGCGAAGGATGGTGTTAAATGCACTCATGCCTAACACGCCAGTGCACCCAGAGAGCCGCCTTTTTTTACATTTAGAGTGTGGTAGAGTTAGTGTGAAGGATGGAGTGAGATATACTCACCCCTTAAACCGCCAGTGCTTACAGAGCGAAGGATGGTGTTAGATGCATTCATGCTTAACACCGCCAGTACATCCAGAGAGCCGCCTTCTATACATTTAGAGTGTGGTAGAGTTAGTGTGAAGGATGGAGTGAGATATACTCACCCCTCACACTGCCAGTGCTTACAGAGCGAAGGATGGTGTTAGATGCACTCATGCTTAACACCGCCAGTACATCCAGAGAGCCGCCTTCTATACATTTAGAGTGTGGTAGAGTTAGTGTGAAGGATGGAGTGAGATATACTCACCCTTTAAACCGCCAGTGCTTACAGAGCGAAGGATGGTGTTAGATGCACTCATGCTTAACACGCCAGTACATCCAGAGAGCCGCCTTCTATACATTTAGAGTGTGGTAGAGTTAGTGTGAAGGATGGAGCGGGATATACTCACCCCTCACACTGCCAGTGCTTACAGAGCAAAGGATGGTGTTAGATGCACTCATGCTTAACACCGCCAGTACATCCAGAGAGCCGCCTTCTATACATTTACAGTGAGGTTGAGTTAGTGTGAAGGATGGAGTGAGATATACTAACCCCTTAAACCGCCAGTGCTTACAGAGCGAAGGATGGTGTTAGATGCACTCATGCTTAACACGCCAGTACATCCAGAGAGCCGCCTTCTATACATTTAGAGTGTGGTAGAGATAGTGTGAATGATCGATTGAGATATACTCACCCCTTAATCCGCCAGTTCTTACAGAGCGAAGGATGGTGTTAGATGCACTCAGGCTTAACTTGCCTGTACATCCAGAGAGCCGCCTTCTATACATTTAGAGTGTGGTAGAGTTAGTGTGAAGGATCGAGTGAGATATACTCACCCCTTAAACCGCCAGTGCTTACAGAGCGAAGGATGGTGTTAGACGCACTCATGCTTAACACGCCAGTACATCCAGAGAGCCGCCTTCTATACATTTAGAGTGTGGTAGAGTTAGTGTGAAGGATGGAGTGAGATATACTCACCCCTTAAACCGCCAGTGATTACAGAGCAAAGGATGGTGTTAGATGCACTCATGCTTAACACCGCCAGTACATCCAGAGGGCCGCCTTCTATACATTTAGAGTGTGGTAGAGTTAGTGTGAAGGATAGAGCGAGATATACTCACCCCGCCAGTACTTACAGAGCGAAGGATGGTGTTAGATGCACTCATGCTTAACACCGCCAGTGCATCCAGAGAGCCGTCTTCTATTCATTTAGAGTGTGGTAGAGTTAGCGTGAAGGATGGAGTGAGATATACTCACCCTTTAAACCGCCAGTGCTTACAGAGCGAAGGATGGTGTTAGATGCACTCATGCTTAACACGCCAGTACATCCAGAGAGCCGCCTTCTATACATTTAGAGTGTGGTAGAGTTAGTGTGAAGGATGGAGCGGGATATACTCACCCCTCACACTGCCAGTGCTTACAGAGCAAAGGATGGTGTTAGATGCACTCATGCTTAACACCGCCAGTACATCCAGAGAGCCGCCTTCTATACATTTACAGTGTGGTAGAGTTAGTGTGAAGGATGGAGTGAGATATACTCACCCCTTAAACCGCCAGTGCTTACAGAGCGAAGGATGGTGTTAGATGCACTCATGCTTAACACGCCAGTACATCCAGAGAGCCGCCTTCTATACATTTAGAGTGTGGTAGAGTTAGTGTGAAGGATGGAGTGAGATATACTCACCCCTTAAACCGCCAGTTCTTACAGAGCGAAGGATGGTGTTAGATGCACTCATGCTTAACTTGCCTGTACATCCAGAGAGCCGCCTTCTATACATTTAGAGTGTGGTAGAGTTAGTGTGAAGGATCGAGTGAGATATAGTCACCCCTTAAACCGCCAGTGATTACAGAGCAAAGGATGGTGTTAGATGCACTCATGCTTAACACCGCCAGTAAATCCAGAGGGCCGCCTTCTATACATTTAGAGTGTGGTAGAGTTAGTGTGAAGGATAGAGCGAGATATACTCACCCCGCCAGTACTTACAGAGCGAAGGATGGTGTTAGATGCACTCATGCTGAACACCGCCAGTGCATCCAGAGAGCCGTCTTCTATTCATTTAGAGTGTGGTAGAGTTAGTGTGAAGGATGGAGCAAGATATACTCACCCCTTACACTGACAGTGCTTACAGAGAGATTGATGGTGTTAGATGCACTCATGCTTAACACGCCAGTGCACCCTGAGAGCCGCCTTCTATACATTTACAGTGTGGTAGAGTTAGCGTGAAGGATGGAGTGAGATATACTCACCCCTTAAACCGCCAGTGCTTACAGAGCGAAGGATGGTGTTAGATGCACTCATGCTTAACACGCCAGTGCACCCAGAGAGCCCCCTTTTTTTACATTTAGAGTGTGGTAGAGTTAGTGTGAAGGATGGAGTGAGATATACTCACCCCTCACACTGCCAGTGCTTACAGAGCGAAGGATGGTGTTAGATGCACTCATGCTTAACACGCCAGTGCATCCAGAGAGCCGCCTTCTATACATTTAGAGTGTGGTAGAGTTAGTGTGAAGGATGGAGTGAGATATACTCACCCCTCACACTGCCAGTGCTTACAGAGCGAAGGATGGTGTTAGATGCACTCATGCTTAACACCGCCAGTACATCCAGAGAGCCGCCTTCTATACATTTAGAGTGTGGTAGAGTTAGTGTGAAGGATGGAGTGAGATATACTCACCCTTCACACTGCCAGTGCTTACAGAGCGAAGGATGGTGTTAGATGCACTCATGCTTAACACGCCAGTGCATCCAGAGAGCTGCCTTCTATACATTTAGAGTGTGGTAGAGTTAGTGTGAAGGATGGAGTGAGATATACTCACCCCTCACACTGCCAGTGCTTACAGAGCGAAGGATGGTGTTAGATGCACTCATGCTTAACACCGCCAGTGCACCCAGAGAGCCGCCTTCTATACATTTAGAGTGTGGTAGAGTTAGTGTGAATGATGGAGTGAGATATACTCACCCCTTAAACCACCAGTGCTAACAAAGTGAAGGATGGTGATAGATGCACTCATGCTTAACACGCCAGTACATCCAGAGAGTCGCCTTCTATACATTTAGAGTGTGGTAGAGTTAGTGTGAAGGATGGAGTGAGATATACTCACCCCTTAAACCGCCAGTGCTTACAGAGCGAAGGATGGTGTTAGATGCACTCATGCTTAACTCGCCAGTACATCCAGAGAGCCGCCTTCTATACATTTAGAGTGTTGTAGAGTTAGTGTGAAGGATCGAGTGAGATATACTCACCCCTTAAACGGCCAGTGCTTACAGAGCGAAGGATGGTGTTAGACGCACTCATGCTTAACACCGCCAGTACATCCAGAGAGCCGCCTTCTATACATTTAGAGTGTGGTAGAGTTAGTGTGAAGGATGGAGTGAGATATACTCACCCCTTAAACCGCCAGTGCTTACAGAGCAAAGGATGGTGTTAGATGCACTCATGCTTAACACCGCCAGTACATCCAGAGGGCAGCCTTCTATATATTTAGAGTGTGGTAGAGTTAGTGTGAAGGATGGAGTGAGATATACTCACCCCTCACACTGCCAGTGCTTACAGAGCGAAGGATGATGTTAGATGCACTCATGCTTAACACGCCAGTGCACCCTGAGAGCCGCCTTCTATACATTTACAGTGTGGTAGAGTTAGTGTGAAGGATGGAGTGAGATATACTCACCCCTTAAACCGCCAGTGCTTAGAGAGCGAAGGATGGTGTTAAATGCACTCATGCTTAACACGCCAGTGCACCCAGAGAGCCACCTTTTTTACATTTAGAGTGTGGTAGAGTTAGTGTGAAGGATGGAGCGAGATATACTCACCCCGCCAGTGCTTACAGAGCGAAGGATGGTGTTAGATGCACTCATGCTTAACACCGCCAGTGCATCCAGAGAGCCGTCTTCTATACATTTACAGTGTGGTAGAGTTAGTGTGAAGGATGGAGTGAGATATACTCACCCCTCACACTGCCAGTGCTTACAGAGCAAAGGATGGTGTTAAATGCACTCATGCTTAACACCGCCAGTGCATCCAGAGAGCCGCCTTCTATACATTTAGAGTGTGGTAGAGTTAGTGTGAAGGATGGAGTGAGATATACTCACCACTCACACTGCCAGTGCTTACAGAGCGAAGGACGGTGTTAGATGCACTCATGCTTAACACGCCAGTGCACCCTGAGAGCCGCCTTCTATACATTTAGAGTGTGGTAGAGTTAGTATGAAGGATGGAGTGAGATATACTCACCCCTTAAACCGCCAGTGCTTACAGAGCGAAGGATGGTGTTAGATGCACTCATGCTTAACACCGCCAGTACATCCAGAGAGCCGCCTTCTATACATTTAGAGTGTGGTAGAGTTAGTGTGAAGGATGGAGTGAGATATACTCACCCCTCACACTGCCAGTGCTTACAGAGCGAAGGATGGTGTTAGATGCACTCATGCTTAACACCGCCAGTACATCCAGAGAGCCGCCTTCTATACATTTAGAGTGTGGTAGAGTTAGTGTGAAGGATGGAGTGAGATATACTCACCCTTTAAACCGCCAGTGCTTACAGAGCGAAGGATGGTGTTAGATGCACTCATGCTTAACACGCCAGTACATCCAGAGAGCCGCCTTCTATACATTTAGAGTGTGGTAGAGTTAGTGTGAAGGATGGAGCGGGATATACTCACCCCTCACACTGCCAGTGCTTACAGAGCAAAGGATGGTGTTAGATGCACTCATGCTTAACACCGCCAGTACATCCAGAGAGCCGCCTTCTATACATTTACAGTGTGGTTGAGTTAGTGTGAAGGATGGAGTGAGATATACTAACCCCTTAAACCGCCAGTGCTTACAGAGCGAAAGATGGTGTTAGATGCACTCATGCTTAACTTGCCTGTACATCCAGAGAGCCGCCTTCTATACATTTAGAGTGTGGTAGAGTTAGTGTGAAGGATCGAGTGAGATATACTCACCCCTTAAACCGCCAGTGCTTACAGAGCGAAGGATGGTGTTAGACGCACTCATGCTTAACACTGCCAGTACATCCAGAGAGCCGCCTTCTATACATTTAGAGTGTGGTAGAGTTAGTGTGAAGGATGGAGTGAGATATACTCACCCCTTAAACCGCCAGTGATTACAGAGCAAAGGATGGTGTTAGATGCACTCATGCTTAACACCGCCAGTACATCCAGAGGGCCGTCTTCTATTCATTTAGAGTGTGGTAGAGTTAGTGTGAAGGATGGAGTGAGATATACTCACCCCTCACACTGCCAGTGCTTACAGAGCGAAGGATGGTGTTAGATGCACTCATGCTTAACACGCCAGTGCATCCAGAGAGCCGCCTTCTATACATTTAGAGTGTGGTAGAGTTAGTGTGAAGAATGGAGCGAGATATACTCACCCCTTACACTGCCAGTGCTTACAGAGAGATTGATGGTGTTAGATGCACTCATGCTTAACACGCCAGTGCACCCTGAGAGCCGCCTTCTATACATTTACAGTGTGGTAGAGTTAGTGTGAAGGATGGAGTGAGATATACTCACCCCTTAAACCGCCAGTGCTTACAGAGCGAAGGATGGTGTTAGATGCACTCATGCTTAACACAGCCAGTGCATCCAGAGAGCTGCCTTCTATACATTTAGAGTGTGGTAGAGTGAGTGTGAAGGATGGAGTGAGATATACTCACCCCTCACACTGCCAGTGCTTACAGAGCGAAGGATGGTGTTAGATGCACTCATGCTTAACACCGCCAGTGCACCCAGAGAGCCGCCTTCTATACATTTAGAGTGTGGTAGAGTTAGTGTGAATGATGGAGTGAGATATACTCACCCCTTAAACCGCCAGTGCTAACAAAGTGAAGGATGGTGATAGATGCACTCATGCTTAACACGCCAGTACATCCAGAGAGTCGCCTTCTATACATTTAGAGTGTGGTAGAGTTAGTGTGAAGGATGGAGTGAGATATACTCACCCCTCACACTGCCAGTGCTTACAGAGCGAAGGATGGTGTTAGATGCACTCATGCTTAACACGCCAGTGCACCCTGAGAGCCGCCTTCTATACATTTACAGTGTGGTAGAGTTAGTGTGAAGGATGGAGTGAGATATACTCACCCCTTAAACCGCCAGTGCTTAGAGAGCGAAGGATGGTGTTAAATGCACTCATGCTTAACACGCCAGTGCACCCAGAGAGCCACCTTTTTTTACATTTAGAGTGTGGTAGAGTTAGTGTGAAGGATGGAGCGAGATATACTCACCCCGCCAGTGCTTACAGAGCGAAGGATGGTGTTAGATGCACTCATGCTTAACACCGCCAGTGCATCCAGAGAGCCGTCTTCTATACATTTACAGTGTGGTAGAGTTAGTGTGAAGGATGGAGTGAGATATACTCACCCCTCACACTGCCAGTGCTTACAGAGCAAAGGATGGTGTTAAATGCACTCATGCTTAACACCGCCAGTGCATCCAGAGAGCCGCCTTCTATACATTTAGAGTGTGGTAGAGTTAGTGTGAAGGATGGAGTGAGATATACTCACCCCTCACACTGCCAGTGCTTACAGAGCGAAGGACGGTGTTAGATGCACTCATGCTTAACACGCCAGTGCACCCTGAGAGCCGCCTTCTATACATTTACAGTGTGGTAGAGTTAGTGTGAAGGATGGAGTGAGATATACTCACCCCTTAAACCGCCAGTGCTTACAGAGCGAAGGATTGTGTTAAATGCACTCATGCTTAACACGCCAGTGCACCCAGAGAGCCGCCTTTTTTTGCATTTAGAGTGTGGTAGAGTTAGTATGAAGGATGGAGTGAGATATACTCACCCCTTAAACCGCCAGTGCTTACAGAGCGAAGGATGGTGTTAGATGCACTCATGCTTAACACTGCCAGTACATCCAGAGAGCCGCCTTCTATACATTTAGAGTGTGGTAGAGTTAGTGTGAAGGATGGAGTGAGATATACTCACCCCTCACACTGCCAGTGCTTACAGAGCGAAGGATGGTGTTAGATGCACTCATGCTTAACACCGCCAGTACATCCAGAGAGCCGCCTTCTATACATTTAGAGTGTGGTAGAGTTAGTGTGAAGGATGGAGTGAGATATACTCACCCTTTAAACCGCCAGTGCTTACAGAGCGAAGGATGGTATTAGATGCACTCATGCTTAACACGCCAGTACATCCAGAGAGCCGCCTTCTATACATTTAGAGTGTGGTAGAGTTAGTGTGAAGGATGGAGCGGGATATACTCACCCCTCACACTGCCAGTGCTTACAGAGCAAAGGATGGTGTTAGATGCACTCATGCTTAACACAGCCAGTACATCCAGAGAGCCGCCTTCTATACATTTACAGTGTGGTTGAGTTAGTGTGAAGGATGGAGTGAGATATACTAACCCCTTAAACCGCCAGTGCTTACAGAGCGAAGGATGGTGTTAGATGCACTCATGCTTAACTTGCCTGTACATCCAGAGAGCCGCCTTCTATACATTTAGAGTGTGGTAGAGTTAGTGTGAAGGATCGAGTGAGATATACTCACCCCTTAAACCGCCAGTGCTTACAGAGCGAAGGATGGTGTTAGACGCACTCATGCTTAACACTGCCAGTACATCCAGAGAGCCGCCTTCTATACATTTAGAGTGTGGTAGAGTTAGTGTGAAGGATGGAGTGAGACATACTCACCCCTTAAACCGCCAGTGATTACAGAGCAAAGGATGGTGTTAGATGCACTCATGCTTAACACCGCCAGTACATCCAGAGGGCCGTCTTCTATTCATTTAGAGTGTGGTAGAGTTAGTGTGAAGGATGGAGTGAGATATACTCACCCCTCACACTGCCAGTGCTTACAGAGCGAAGGATGGTGTTAGATGCACTCATGCTTAACACGCCAGTGCATCCAGAGAGCCGCCTTCTATACATTTAGAGTGTGGTAGAGTTAGTGTGAAGAATGGAGCGAGATATACTCACCCCTTACACTGCCAGTGCTTACAGAGAGATTGATGGTGTTAGATGCACTCATGCTTAACACGCCAGTGCACCCTGAGAGCCGCCTTCTATACATTTACAGTGTGGTAGAGTTATTGTGAAGGATGGAGTGAGATATACTCACCCCTTAAACCGCCAGTGCTTACAGAGCGAAGGATGGTGTTAGATGCACTCATGCTTAACACAGCCAGTGCATCCAGAGAGCTGCCTTCTATACATTTAGAGTGTGGTAGAGTGAGTGTGAAGGATGGAGTGAGATATACTCACCCCTCACACTGCCAGTGCTTACAGAGCGAAGGATGGTGTTAGATGCACTCATGCTTAACACCGCCAGTGCACCCAGAGAGCCGCCTTCTATACATTTAGAGTGTGGTAGAGTTAGTGTGAATGATGGAGTGAGATATACTCACCCCTTAAACCGCCAGTGCTAACAAAGTGAAGGATGGTGATAGATGCACTCATGCTTAACACGCCAGTACATCCAGAGAGTCGCCTTCTATACATTTAGAGTGTGGTAGAGTTAGTGTGAAGGATGGAGTGAGATATACTCACCCCTTAAACCGCCAGTGCTTACAGAGCGAAGGATGGTGTTAGATGCACTCATGCTTAACTCGCCAGTACATCCAGAGAGCCGCCTTCTATACATTTAGAGTGTGGTAGAGTTAGTGTGAAGGATCGAGTGAGATATACTCACCCCTTAAACCGCCAGTGCTTACAGAGCGAAGGATGGTGTTAGACGCACTCATGCTTAACACCGCCAGTACATCCAGAGAGCCGCCTTCTATACATTTAGAGTGTGGTAGAGTTAGTGTGAAGGATGGAGTGAGATATACTCACCCCTTAAACCGCCAGTGCTTACAGAGCAAAGGATGGTGTTAGATGCACTCATGCTTAACACCGCCAGTACATCCAGAGGGCTGCCTTCTATATATTTAGAGTGTGGTAGAGTTAGTGTGAAGGATGGAGTGAGATATACTCACCCCTCACACTGCCAGTGCGTACAGAGCGAAGGATGGTGTTAGATGCACTCATGCTTAACACGCCAGTGCACCCTGAGAGCCGCCTTCTATACATTTACAGTGTGGTAGAGTTAGTGTGAAGGATGGAGTGAGATATACTCACCCCTTAAACCGCCAGTGCTTACAGAGCGAAGGATGGTGTTAAATGCACTCATGCTTAACACGCCAGTGCACCCAGAGAGCCACCTTTTTTTACATTTAGAGTGTGGTAGAGTTAGTGTGAAGGATGGAGCGAGATATAATCACCCCGCCAGTGCTTACAGAGCGAAGGATGGTGTTAGATGCACTCATGCTTAACACCGCCAGTGCATCCAGAGAGCCGTCTTCTATACATTTACAGTGTGGTAGAGTTAGTGTGAAGGATGGAGTGAGATATACTCACCCCTCACACTGCCAGTGCTTACAGAGCGAAGGATGGTGTTAGATGCACTCATGCTTAACACCGCCAGTGCACCCAGAGAGCCGCCTTCTATATATTTAGAGTGTGGTAGAGTTAGTGTGAATGATGGAGTGAGATATACTCACCCCTTAAACCGCCAGTGCTAACAAAGTGAAGGATGGTGATAGATGCACTCATGCTTAACACGCCAGTACATCCAGAGAGTCGCCTTCTATACATTTAGAGTGTGGTAGAGTTAGTGTGAAGGATGGAGTGAGATATACTCACCCCTTAAACCGCCAGTGCTTACAGAGCGAAGGATGGTGTTAGATGCACTCATGCTTAACTCGCCAGTACATCCAGAGAGCCGCCTTCTATACATTTAGAGTGTGGTAGAGTTAGTGTGAAGGATCGAGTGAGATATACTCACCCCTTAAACCGCCAGTGCTTACAGAGCGAAGGATGGTGTTAGACGCACTCATGCTTAACACCGCCAGTACATCCAGAGAGCCGCCTTCTATACATTTAGAGTGTGGTAGAGTTAGTGTGAAGGATGGAGTGAGATATACTCACCCCTTAAACCGCCAGTGCTTACAGAGCAAAGGATGGTGTTAGATGCACTCATGCTTAACACCGCCAGTACATCCAGAGGTCTGCCTTCTATATATTTAGAGTGTGGTAGAGTTAGTGTGAAGGATGGAGTGAGATATACTCACCCCTCACACTGCCAGTGCGTACAGAGCGAAGGATGGTGTTAGATGCACTCATGCTTAACACGCCAGTGCACCCTGAGAGCCGCCTCCTATACATTTACAGTGTGGTAGAGTTAGTGTGAAGGATGGAGTGAGATATACTCACCCCTTAAACCGCCAGTGCTTACAGAGCGAAGGATGGTGTTAAATGCACTCATGCTTAACACGCCAGTGCACCCAGAAAGCCACCTTTTTTTACATTTAGAGTGTGGTAGAGTTAGTGTGAAGGATGGAGCGAGATATAATCACCCCGCCAGTGCTTACAGAGCGAAGGATGGTGTTAGATGCACTCATGCTTAACACCGCCAGTGCATCCAGAGAGCCGTCTTCTATACATTTACAGTGTGGTAGAGTTAGTGTGAAGGATGGAGTAAGATATACTCACCCCTCACACTGCCAGTGCTTACAGAGCAAAGGATGGTGTTAGATGCACTCATGCTTAACACCGCCAGTGCATCCAGAGAGCCGCCTTCTATACATTTAGAGTGTGGTAGAGTTAGTGTGAAGGATGGAGTGAGATATACTCACCCCTCACACTGCCAGTGCTTACAGAGCGAAGGATGGTGTTAGATGCACTCATGCTTAATACGCCAGTGCACCCTGAGAGCCGCCTTCTATACATTTACAGTGTGGTATAGTTAGTGTGAAGGATGGAGTGAGATATACTCACCCCTTAAACCGCCAGTGCTTACAGAGCAAAGGATGGTGTTAGATGCACTCATGCTTAGCACCGCCAGTACATCCAGAGGGCCGCCTTCTATATATTTAGAGTGTGGTAGAGTTAGTGTGAAGGATGGAGCGAGATATACTCACCCCTCACACTGCCAGTGCTTACAGAGCGAAGGATGGTGTTAGATGCATTCATGCTTAACACCGCCAGTACATCCAGAGGGCTGCCTTCTATATATTTAGAGTGTGGTAGAGTTAGTGTGAAGGATGGAGTGAGATATACTCACCCCTCACACTGCCAGTGCTTACAGAGCGAAGGATGGTGTTAGATGCACTCATGCTTAACACGCCAGTGCACCCTGAGAGCCGCCTTCTATACATTTACAGTGTGGTAGAGTTAGTGTGAAGGATGGAGTGAGATATACTCACCCCTTAAACTGCCAGTGCTTAGAGAGCGAAGGATGGTGTTAAATGCACTCATGCTTAACACGCCAGTGCACCCAGAGAGCCACCTTTTTTTACATTTAGAGTGTGGTAGAGTTAGTGTGAAGGATGGAGCGAGATATACTCACCCCGCCAGTGCTTACAGAGCGAAGGATGGTGTTAGATGCACTCATGCTTAACACCGCCAGTGCATCCAGAGAGCCGTCTTCTATACATTTACAGTGTGGTAGAGTTAGTGTGAAGGATGGAGTGAGATATACTCACCCCTCACACTGCCAGTGCTTACAGAGCAAAGGATGGTGTTAAATGCACTCATGCTTAACACCGCTAGTGCATCCAGAGAGCCGCCTTCTATACATTTAGAGTGTGGTAGAGTTAGTGTGAAGGATGGAGTGAGATATACTCACCCCTCACACTGCCAGTGCTTACAGAGCGAAGGACGGTGTTAGATGCACTCATGCTTAACACGCCAGTGCACCCTGAGAGCCGCCTTCTATACATTTACAGTGTGGTAGAGTTAGTGTGAAGGATGGAGTGAGATATACTCACCCCTTAAACCGCCAGTGCTTACAGAGCGAAGGATGGTGTTAAATGCACTCATGCTTAACACGCCAGTGCACCCAGAGAGCCGCCTTTTTTTACATTTAGAGTGTGGTAGAGTTAGTGTGAAGGATGGAGTGAGATATACTCACCCCTTAAACCGCCAGTGCTTACAGAGCGAAGGATGGTGTTAGATGCACTCATGCTTAACACCGCCAGTACATCCAGAGAGCCGCCTTCTATACATTTAGAGTGTGGTAGAGTTAGTGTGAAGGATGGAGTGAGATATACTCACCCCTCACACTGCCAGTGCTTACAGAGCGAAGGATGGTGTTAGATGCACTCATGCTTAACACCGCCAGTACATCCAGAGAGCCACCTTCTATACATTTAGAGTGTGGTAGAGTTAGTGTGAAGGATGGAGTGAGATATACTCACCCTTTAAACCGCCAGTGCTTACAGAGCGAAGGATGGTGTTAGATGCACTTATGCTTAACACGCCAGTACATCCAGAGAGCCGCCTTCTATACATTTAGAGTGTGGTAGAGTTAGTGTGAAGGATGGAGCGGGATATACTCACCCCTCACACTGCCAGTGCTTACAGAGCAAAGGATGGTGTTAGATGCACTCATGCTTAACACCGCCAGTACATCCAGAGAGCCGCCTTCTATACATTTACAGTGAGGTTGAGTTAGTGTGAAGGATGGAGTGAGATATACTAACCCCTTAAACCGCCAGTGCTTACAGAGCGAAGGATGGTGTTAGATGCACTCATGCTTAACACGCCAGTACATCCAGAGAGCCGCCTTCTATACATTTAGAGTGTGGTAGAGATAGTGTGAAGGATCGATTGAGATATACTCACCCCTTAATCCGCCAGTTCTTACAGAGCGAAGGATGGTGTTAGATGCACTCATGCTTAACTTGCCTGTACATCCAGAGAGCCGCCTTCTATACATTTAGAGTGTGGTAGAGTTAGTGTGAAGGATCGAGTGAGATATACTCACCCCTTAAACCGCCAGTGCTTACAGAGCGAAGGATGGTGTTAGACGCACTCATGCTTAACACTGCCAGTACATCCAGAGAGCCGCCTTCTATACATTTAGAGTGTGGTAGAGTTAGTGTGAAGGATGGAGTGAGATATACTCACCCCTTAAACCGCCAGTGATTACAGAGCAAAGGATGGTGTTAGATGCACTCATGCTTAACACCGCCAGTACATCCAGAGGGCCGCCTTCTATACATTTAGAGTGTGGTAGAGTTAGTGTGAAGGATAGAGCGAGATATACTCACCCCGCCAGTACTTACAGAGCGAAGGATGGTGTTAGATGCACTCATGCTTAACACCGCCAGTGCATCCAGAGAGCCGTCTTCTATTCATTTAGAGTGTGGTAGAGTTAGCGTGAAGGATGGAGTGAGATATACTCACCCTTTAAACCGCCAGTGCTTACAGAGCGAAGGATGGTGTTAGATGCACTCATGCTTAACACGCCAGTACATCCAGAGAGCCACCTTCTATACATTTAGAGTGTGGTAGAGTTAGTGTGAAGGATGGAGCGGGATATACTCACCCCTCACACTGCCAGTGCTTACAGAGCAAAGGATGGTGTTAGATGCACTCATGCTTAACACAGCCAGTACATCCAGAGAGCCGCCTTCTATACATTTACAGTGTGGTTGAGTTAGTGTGAAGGATGGAGTGAGATATACTAACCCCTTAAACCGCCAGTGCTTACAGAGCGAAGGATGGTGTTAGATGCACTCATGCTTAACTTGCCGGTACATCCAGAGAGCCGCCTTCTATACATTTAGAGTGTGGTAGAGTTAGTGTGAAGGATCGAGTGAGATATACTCACCCCTTAAACCGCCAGTGCTTACAGAGCGAAGGATGGTGTTAGACGCACTCATGCTTAACACTGCCAGTACATCCAGAGAGCCGCCTTCTATACATTTAGAGTGTGGTAGAGTTAGTGTGAAGGATGGAGTGAGACATACTCACCCCTTAAACCGCTAGTGATTACAGAGCAAAGGATGGTGTTAGATGCACTCATGCTTAACACCGCCAGTACATCCAGAGGGCCGTCTTCTATTCATTTAGAGTGTGGTAGAGTTAGTGTGAAGGATGGAGTGAGATATACTCACCCCTCACACTGCCAGTGCTTACAGAGCGAAGGATGGTGTTAGATGCACTCATGCTTAACACGCCAGTGCATCCAGAGAGCCGCCTTCTATACATTTAGAGTGTGGTAGAGTTAGTGTGAAGAATGGAGCGAGATATACTCACCCCTTACACTGCCAGTGCTTACAGAGAGATTGATGGTGTTAGATGCACTCATGCTTAACACGCCAGTGCACCCTGAGAGCCGCCTTCTATACATTTACAGTGTGGTAGAGTTAGTGTGAAGGATGGAGTGAGATATACTCACCCCTTAAACCGCCAGTGCTTACAGAGCGAAGGATGGTGTTAGATGCACTCATGCTTAACACAGCCAGTGCATCCAGAGAGCTGCCTTCTATACATTTAGAGTGTGGTAGAGTGAGTGTGAAGGATGGAGTGAGATATACTCACCCCTCACACTGCCAGTGCTTACAGAGCGAAGGATGGTGTTAGATGCACTCATGCTTAACACCGCCAGTGCACCCAGAGAGCCGCCTTCTATACATTTAGAGTGTGGTAGAGTTAGTGTGAATGATGGAGTGAGATATACTCACCCCTTAAACCGCCAGTGCTAACAAAGTGAAGGATGGTGATAGATGCACTCATGCTTAACACGCCAGTACATCCAGAGAGTCGCCTTCTATACATTTAGAGTGTGGTAGAGTTAGTGTGAAGGATGGAGTGAGATATACTCACCCCTTAAACCGCCAGTGCTTACAGAGCGAAGGATGGTGTTAGATGCACTCATGCTTAACTCGCCAGTACATCCAGAGAGCCGCCTTCTATACATTTAGAGTGTGGTAGAGTTAGTGTGAAGGATCGAGTGAGATATACTCACCCCTTAAACCGCCAGTGCTTACAGAGCGAAGGATGGTGTTAGACGCACTCATGCTTAACACCGCCAGTACATCCAGAGAGCCGCCTTCTATACATTTAGAGTGTGGTAGAGTTAGTGTGAAGGATGGAGTGAGATATACTCACCCCTTAAACCGCCAGTGCTTACAGAGCAAAGGATGGTGTTAGATGCACTCATGCTTAACACCGCCAGTACATCCAGAGGGCTGCCTTCTATATATTTAGAGTGTGGTAGAGTTAGTGTGAAGGATGGAGTGAGATATACTCACCCCTCACACTGCCAGTGCGTACAGAGCGAAGGATGGTGTTAGATGCACTCATGCTTAACACGCCAGTGCACCCTGAGAGCCGCCTTCTATACATTTACAGTGTGGTAGAGTTAGTGTGAAGGATGGAGTGAGATATACTCACCCCTTAAACCGCCAGTGCTTACAGAGCGAAGGATGGTGTTAAATGCACTCATGCTTAACACGCCAGTGCACCCAGAGAGCCACCTTTTTTTACATTTAGAGTGTGGTAGAGTTAGTGTGAAGGATGGAGCGAGATATAATCACCCCGCCAGTGCTTACAGAGCGAAGGATGGTGTTAGATGCACTCATGCTTAACACCGCCAGTGCATCCAGAGAGCCGTCTTCTATACATTTACAGTGTGGTAGAGTTAGTGTGAAGGATGGAGTGAGATATACTCACCCCTCACACTGCCAGTGCTTACAGAGCGAAGGATGGTGTTAGATGCACTCATGCTTAACACCGCCAGTGCACCCAGAGAGCCGCCTTCTATATATTTAGAGTGTGGTAGAGTTAGTGTGAATGATGGAGTGAGATATACTCACCCCTTAAACCGCCAGTGCTAACAAAGTGAAGGATGGTGATAGATGCACTCATGCTTAACACGCCAGTACATCCAGAGAGTCGCCTTCTATACATTTAGAGTGTGGTAGAGTTAGTGTGAAGGATGGAGTGAGATATACTCACCCCTTAAACCGCCAGTGCTTACAGAGCGAAGGATGGTGTTAGATGCACTCATGCTTAACTCGCCAGTACATCCAGAGAGCCGCCTTCTATACATTTAGAGTGTGGTAGAGTTAGTGTGAAGGATCGAGTGAGATATACTCACCCCTTAAACCGCCAGTGCTTACAGAGCGAAGGATGGTGTTAGACGCACTCATGCTTAACACCGCCAGTACATCCAGAGAGCCGCCTTCTATACATTTAGAGTGTGGTAGAGTTAGTGTGAAGGATGGAGTGAGATATACTCACCCCTTAAACCGCCAGTGCTTACAGAGCAAAGGATGGTGTTAGATGCACTCATGCTTAACACCGCCAGTACATCCAGAGGGCTGCCTTCTATATATTTAGAGTGTGGTAGAGTTAGTGTGAAGGATGGAGTGAGATATACTCACCCCTCACACTGCCAGTGCGTACAGAGCGAAGGATGGTGTTAGATGCACTCATGCTTAACACGCCAGTGCACCCTGAGAGCCGCCTCCTATACATTTACAGTGTGGTAGAGTTAGTGTGAAGGATGGAGTGAGATATACTCACCCCTTAAACCGCCAGTGCTTACAGAGCGAAGGATGGTGTTAAATGCACTCATGCTTAACACGCCAGTGCACCCAGAAAGCCACCTTTTTTTACATTTAGAGTGTGGTAGAGTTAGTGTGAAGGATGGAGCGAGATATAATCACCCCGCCAGTGCTTACAGAGCGAAGGATGGTGTTAGATGCACTCATGCTTAACACCGCCAGTGCATCCAGAGAGCCGTCTTCTATACATTTACAGTGTGGTAGAGTTAGTGTGAAGGATGGAGTGAGATATACTCACCCCTCACACTGCCAGTGCTTACAGAGCGAAGGATGGTGTTAGATGCACTCATGCTTAACACCGCCAGTGCACCCAGAGAGCCGCCTTCTATATATTTAGAGTGTGGTAGAGTTAGTGTGAATGATGGAGTGAGATATACTCACCCCTTAAACCGCCAGTGCTAACAAAGTGAAGGATGGTGATAGATGCACTCATGCTTAACACGCCAGTACATCCAGAGAGTCGCCTTCTATACATTTAGAGTGTGGTAGAGTTAGTGTGAAGGATGGAGTGAGATATACTCACCCCTTAAACCGCCAGTGCTTACAGAGCGAAGGATGGTGTTAGATGCACTCATGCTTAACTCGCCAGTACATCCAGAGAGCCGCCTTCTATACATTTAGAGTGTGGTAGAGTTAGTGTGAAGGATCGAGTGAGATATACTCACCCCTTAAACCGCCAGTGCTTACAGAGCGAAGGATGGTGTTAGACGCACTCATGCTTAACACCGCCAGTACATCCAGAGAGCCGCCTTCTATACATTTAGAGTGTGGTAGAGTTAGTGTGAAGGATGGAGTGAGATATACTCACCCCTTAAACCGCCAGTGCTTACAGAGCAAAGGATGGTGTTAGATGCACTCATGCTTAACACCGCCAGTACATCCAGAGGTCTGCCTTCTATATATTTAGAGTGTGGTAGAGTTAGTGTGAAGGATGGAGTGAGATATACTCACCCCTCACACTGCCAGTGCGTACAGAGCGAAGGATGGTGTTAGATGCACTCATGCTTAACACGCCAGTGCACCCTGAGAGCCGCCTCCTATACATTTACAGTGTGGTAGAGTTAGTGTGAAGGATGGAGTGAGATATACTCACCCCTTAAACCGCCAGTGCTTACAGAGCGAAGGATGGTGTTAAATGCACTCATGCTTAACACGCCAGTGCACCCAGAAAGCCACCTTTTTTTACATTTAGAGTGTGGTAGAGTTAGTGTGAAGGATGGAGCGAGATATAATCACCCCGCCAGTGCTTACAGAGCGAAGGATGGTGTTAGATGCACTCATGCTTAACACCGCCAGTGCATCCAGAGAGCCGTCTTCTATACATTTACAGTGTGGTAGAGTTAGTGTGAAGGATGGAGTAAGATATACTCACCCCTCACACTGCCAGTGCTTACAGAGCAAAGGATGGTGTTAGATGCACTCATGCTTAACACCGCCAGTGCATCCAGAGAGCCGCCTTCTATACATTTAGAGTGTGGTAGAGTTAGTGTGAAGGATGGAGTGAGATATACTCACCCCTCACACTGCCAGTGCTTACAGAGCGAAGGATGGTGTTAGATGCACTCATGCTTAATACGCCAGTGCACCCTGAGAGCCGCCTTCTATACATTTACAGTGTGGTATAGTTAGTGTGAAGGATGGAGTGAGATATACTCACCCCTTAAACCGCCAGTGCTTACAGAGCAAAGGATGGTGTTAGATGCACTCATGCTTAGCACCGCCAGTACATCCAGAGGGCCGCCTTCTATATATTTAGAGTGTGGTAGAGTTAGTGTGAAGGATGGAGCGAGATATACTCACCCCTCACACTGCCAGTGCTTACAGAGCGAAGGATGGTGTTAGATGCATTCATGCTTAACACCGCCAGTACATCCAGAGGGCTGCCTTCTATATATTTAGAGTGTGGTAGAGTTAGTGTGAAGGATGGAGTGAGATATACTCACCCCTCACACTGCCAGTGCTTACAGAGCGAAGGATGGTGTTAGATGCACTCATGCTTAACACGCCAGTGCACCCTGAGAGCCGCCTTCTATACATTTACAGTGTGGTAGAGTTAGTGTGAAGGATGGAGTGAGATATACTCACCCCTTAAACTGCCAGTGCTTAGAGAGCGAAGGATGGTGTTAAATGCACTCATGCTTAACACGCCAGTGCACCCAGAGAGCCACCTTTTTTTACATTTAGAGTGTGGTAGAGTTAGTGTGAAGGATGGAGCGAGATATACTCACCCCGCCAGTGCTTACAGAGCGAAGGATGGTGTTAGATGCACTCATGCTTAACACCGCCAGTGCATCCAGAGAGCCGTCTTCTATACATTTACAGTGTGGTAGAGTTAGTGTGAAGGATGGAGTGAGATATACTCACCCCTCACACTGCCAGTGCTTACAGAGCAAAGGATGGTGTTAAATGCACTCATGCTTAACACCGCTAGTGCATCCAGAGAGCCGCCTTCTATACATTTAGAGTGTGGTAGAGTTAGTGTGAAGGATGGAGTGAGATATACTCACCCCTCACACTGCCAGTGCTTACAGAGCGAAGGACGGTGTTAGATGCACTCATGCTTAACACGCCAGTGCACCCTGAGAGCCGCCTTCTATACATTTACAGTGTGGTAGAGTTAGTGTGAAGGATGGAGTGAGATATACTCACCCCTTAAACCGCCAGTGCTTACAGAGCGAAGGATGGTGTTAAATGCACTCATGCTTAACACGCCAGTGCACCCAGAGAGCCGCCTTTTTTTACATTTAGAGTGTGGTAGAGTTAGTGTGAAGGATGGAGTGAGATATACTCACCCCTTAAACCGCCAGTGCTTACAGAGCGAAGGATGGTGTTAGATGCACTCATGCTTAACACCGCCAGTACATCCAGAGAGCCGCCTTCTATACATTTAGAGTGTGGTAGAGTTAGTGTGAAGGATGGAGTGAGATATACTCACCCCTCACACTGCCAGTGCTTACAGAGCGAAGGATGGTGTTAGATGCACTCATGCTTAACACCGCCAGTACATCCAGAGAGCCACCTTCTATACATTTAGAGTGTGGTAGAGTTAGTGTGAAGGATGGAGTGAGATATACTCACCCTTTAAACCGCCAGTGCTTACAGAGCGAAGGATGGTGTTAGATGCACTTATGCTTAACACGCCAGTACATCCAGAGAGCCGCCTTCTATACATTTAGAGTGTGGTAGAGTTAGTGTGAAGGATGGAGCGGGATATACTCACCCCTCACACTGCCAGTGCTTACAGAGCAAAGGATGGTGTTAGATGCACTCATGCTTAACACCGCCAGTACATCCAGAGAGCCGCCTTCTATACATTTACAGTGAGGTTGAGTTAGTGTGAAGGATGGAGTGAGATATACTAACCCCTTAAACCGCCAGTGCTTACAGAGCGAAGGATGGTGTTAGATGCACTCATGCTTAACACGCCAGTACATCCAGAGAGCCGCCTTCTATACATTTAGAGTGTGGTAGAGATAGTGTGAAGGATCGATTGAGATATACTCACCCCTTAATCCGCCAGTTCTTACAGAGCGAAGGATGGTGTTAGATGCACTCATGCTTAACTTGCCTGTACATCCAGAGAGCCGCCTTCTATACATTTAGAGTGTGGTAGAGTTAGTGTGAAGGATCGAGTGAGATATACTCACCCCTTAAACCGCCAGTGCTTACAGAGCGAAGGATGGTGTTAGACGCACTCATGCTTAACACTGCCAGTACATCCAGAGAGCCGCCTTCTATACATTTAGAGTGTGGTAGAGTTAGTGTGAAGGATGGAGTGAGATATACTCACCCCTTAAACCGCCAGTGATTACAGAGCAAAGGATGGTGTTAGATGCACTCATGCTTAACACCGCCAGTACATCCAGAGGGCCGCCTTCTATACATTTAGAGTGTGGTAGAGTTAGTGTGAAGGATAGAGCGAGATATACTCACCCCGCCAGTACTTACAGAGCGAAGGATGGTGTTAGATGCACTCATGCTTAACACCGCCAGTGCATCCAGAGAGCCGTCTTCTATTCATTTAGAGTGTGGTAGAGTTAGCGTGAAGGATGGAGTGAGATATACTCACCCTTTAAACCGCCAGTGCTTACAGAGCGAAGGATGGTGTTAGATGCACTCATGCTTAACACGCCAGTACATCCAGAGAGCCACCTTCTATACATTTAGAGTGTGGTAGAGTTAGTGTGAAGGATGGAGCGGGATATACTCACCCCTCACACTGCCAGTGCTTACAGAGCAAAGGATGGTGTTAGATGCACTCATGCTTAACACAGCCAGTACATCCAGAGAGCCGCCTTCTATACATTTACAGTGTGGTTGAGTTAGTGTGAAGGATGGAGTGAGATATACTAACCCCTTAAACCGCCAGTGCTTACAGAGCGAAGGATGGTGTTAGATGCACTCATGCTTAACTTGCCGGTACATCCAGAGAGCCGCCTTCTATACATTTAGAGTGTGGTAGAGTTAGTGTGAAGGATCGAGTGAGATATACTCACCCCTTAAACCGCCAGTGCTTACAGAGCGAAGGATGGTGTTAGACGCACTCATGCTTAACACTGCCAGTACATCCAGAGAGCCGCCTTCTATACATTTAGAGTGTGGTAGAGTTAGTGTGAAGGATGGAGTGAGACATACTCACCCCTTAAACCGCTAGTGATTACAGAGCAAAGGATGGTGTTAGATGCACTCATGCTTAACACCGCCAGTACATCCAGAGGGCCGTCTTCTATTCATTTAGAGTGTGGTAGAGTTAGTGTGAAGGATGGAGTGAGATATACTCACCCCTCACACTGCCAGTGCTTACAGAGCGAAGGATGGTGTTAGATGCACTCATGCTTAACACGCCAGTGCATCCAGAGAGCCGCCTTCTATACATTTAGAGTGTGGTAGAGTTAGTGTGAAGAATGGAGCGAGATATACTCACCCCTTACACTGCCAGTGCTTACAGAGAGATTGATGGTGTTAGATGCACTCATGCTTAACACGCCAGTGCACCCTGAGAGCCGCCTTCTATACATTTACAGTGTGGTAGAGTTAGTGTGAAGGATGGAGTGAGATATACTCACCCCTTAAACCGCCAGTGCTTACAGAGCGAAGGATGGTGTTAGATGCACTCATGCTTAACACAGCCAGTGCATCCAGAGAGCTGCCTTCTATACATTTAGAGTGTGGTAGAGTGAGTGTGAAGGATGGAGTGAGATATACTCACCCCTCACACTGCCAGTGCTTACAGAGCGAAGGATGGTGTTAGATGCACTCATGCTTAACACCGCCAGTGCACCCAGAGAGCCGCCTTCTATACATTTAGAGTGTGGTAGAGTTAGTGTGAATGATGGAGTGAGATATACTCACCCCTTAAACCGCCAGTGCTAACAAAGTGAAGGATGGTGATAGATGCACTCATGCTTAACACGCCAGTACATCCAGAGAGTCGCCTTCTATACATTTAGAGTGTGGTAGAGTTAGTGTGAAGGATGGAGTGAGATATACTCACCCCTTAAACCGCCAGTGCTTACAGAGCGAAGGATGGTGTTAGATGCACTCATGCTTAACTCGCCAGTACATCCAGAGAGCCGCCTTCTATACATTTAGAGTGTGGTAGAGTTAGTGTGAAGGATCGAGTGAGATATACTCACCCCTTAAACCGCCAGTGCTTACAGAGCGAAGGATGGTGTTAGACGCACTCATGCTTAACACCGCCAGTACATCCAGAGAGCCGCCTTCTATACATTTAGAGTGTGGTAGAGTTAGTGTGAAGGATGGAGTGAGATATACTCACCCCTTAAACCGCCAGTGCTTACAGAGCAAAGGATGGTGTTAGATGCACTCATGCTTAACACCGCCAGTACATCCAGAGGGCTGCCTTCTATATATTTAGAGTGTGGTAGAGTTAGTGTGAAGGATGGAGTGAGATATACTCACCCCTCACACTGCCAGTGCGTACAGAGCGAAGGATGGTGTTAGATGCACTCATGCTTAACACGCCAGTGCACCCTGAGAGCCGCCTTCTATACATTTACAGTGTGGTAGAGTTAGTGTGAAGGATGGAGTGAGATATACTCACCCCTTAAACCGCCAGTGCTTACAGAGCGAAGGATGGTGTTAAATGCACTCATGCTTAACACGCCAGTGCACCCAGAGAGCCACCTTTTTTTACATTTAGAGTGTGGTAGAGTTAGTGTGAAGGATGGAGCGAGATATAATCACCCCGCCAGTGCTTACAGAGCGAAGGATGGTGTTAGATGCACTCATGCTTAACACCGCCAGTGCATCCAGAGAGCCGTCTTCTATACATTTACAGTGTGGTAGAGTTAGTGTGAAGGATGGAGTGAGATATACTCACCCCTCACACTGCCAGTGCTTACAGAGCGAAGGATGGTGTTAGATGCACTCATGCTTAACACCGCCAGTGCACCCAGAGAGCCGCCTTCTATATATTTAGAGTGTGGTAGAGTTAGTGTGAATGATGGAGTGAGATATACTCACCCCTTAAACCGCCAGTGCTAACAAAGTGAAGGATGGTGATAGATGCACTCATGCTTAACACGCCAGTACATCCAGAGAGTCGCCTTCTATACATTTAGAGTGTGGTAGAGTTAGTGTGAAGGATGGAGTGAGATATACTCACCCCTTAAACCGCCAGTGCTTACAGAGCGAAGGATGGTGTTAGATGCACTCATGCTTAACTCGCCAGTACATCCAGAGAGCCGCCTTCTATACATTTAGAGTGTGGTAGAGTTAGTGTGAAGGATCGAGTGAGATATACTCACCCCTTAAACCGCCAGTGCTTACAGAGCGAAGGATGGTGTTAGACGCACTCATGCTTAACACCGCCAGTACATCCAGAGAGCCGCCTTCTATACATTTAGAGTGTGGTAGAGTTAGTGTGAAGGATGGAGTGAGATATACTCACCCCTTAAACCGCCAGTGCTTACAGAGCAAAGGATGGTGTTAGATGCACTCATGCTTAACACCGCCAGTACATCCAGAGGGCTGCCTTCTATATATTTAGAGTGTGGTAGAGTTAGTGTGAAGGATGGAGTGAGATATACTCACCCCTCACACTGCCAGTGCGTACAGAGCGAAGGATGGTGTTAGATGCACTCATGCTTAACACGCCAGTGCACCCTGAGAGCCGCCTCCTATACATTTACAGTGTGGTAGAGTTAGTGTGAAGGATGGAGTGAGATATACTCACCCCTTAAACCGCCAGTGCTTACAGAGCGAAGGATGGTGTTAAATGCACTCATGCTTAACACGCCAGTGCACCCAGAAAGCCACCTTTTTTTACATTTAGAGTGTGGTAGAGTTAGTGTGAAGGATGGAGCGAGATATAATCACCCCGCCAGTGCTTACAGAGCGAAGGATGGTGTTAGATGCACTCATGCTTAACACCGCCAGTGCATCCAGAGAGCCGTCTTCTATACATTTACAGTGTGGTAGAGTTAGTGTGAAGGATGGAGTAAGATATACTCACCCCTCACACTGCCAGTGCTTACAGAGCAAAGGATGGTGTTAGATGCACTCATGCTTAACACCGCCAGTGCATCCAGAGAGCCGCCTTCTATACATTTAGAGTGTGGTAGAGTTAGTGTGAAGGATGGAGTGAGATATACTCACCCCTCACACTGCCAGTGCTTACATAGCGAAGGATGGTGTTAGATGCACTCATGCTTAATACGCCAGTGCACCCTGAGAGCCGCCTTCTATACATTTACAGTGTGGTATAGTTAGTGTGAAGGATGGAGTGAGATATACTCACCCCTTAAACCGCCAGTGCTTACAGAGCAAAGGATGGTGTTAGATGCACTCATGCTTAGCACCGCCAGTACATCCAGAGGGCCGCCTTCTATATATTTAGAGTGTGGTAGAGTTAGTGTGAAGGATGGGGCGAGATATACTCACCCCTCACACTGCCAGTGCTTACAGAGCGAAGGATGGTGTTAGATGCATTCATGCTTAACACCGCCAGTACATCCAGAGGGCTGCCTTCTATATATTTAGAGTGTGGTAGAGTTAGTGTGAAGGATGGAGTGAGATATACTCACCCCTCACACTGCCAGTGCTTACAGAGCGAAGGACGGTGTTAGATGCACTCATGCTTAACACGCCAGTGCACCCTGAGAGCCGCCTTCTATACATTTACAGTGTGGTAGAGTTAGTGTGAAGGATGGAGTGAGATATACTCACCCCTTAAACCGCCAGTGCTTACAGAGCGAAGGATGGTGTTAAATGCACTCATGCTTAACACGCCAGTGCACCCAGAGAGCCGCCTTTTTTTACATTTAGAGTGTGGTAGAGTTAGTGTGAAGGATGGAGTGAGATATACTCACCCCTTAAACCGCCAGTGCTTACAGAGCGAAGGATGGTGTTAGATGCACTCATGCTTAACACCGCCAGTACATCCAGAGAGCCGCCTTCTATACATTTAGAGTGTGGTAGAGTTAGTGTGAAGGATGGAGTGAGATATACTCACCCCTCACACTGCCAGTGCTTACAGAGCGAAGGATGGTGTTAGATGCACTCATGCTTAACACCGCCAGTACATCCAGAGAGCCACCTTCTATACATTTAGAGTGTGGTAGAGTTAGTGTGAAGGATGGAGTGAGATACACTCACCCTTTAAACCGCCAGTGCTTACAGAGCGAAGGATGGTGTTAGATGCACTTATGCTTAACACGCCAGTACATCCAGAGAGCCGCCTTCTATACATTTAGAGTGTGGTAGAGTTAGTGTGAAGGATGGAGCGGGATATACTCACCCCTCACACTGCCAGTGCTTACAGAGCAAAGGATGGTGTTAGATGCACTCATGCTTAACACCGCCAGTACATCCAGAGAGCCGCCTTCTATACATTTACAGTGAGGTTGAGTTAGTGTGAAGGATGGAGTGAGATATACTAACCCCTTAAACCGCCAGTGCTTACAGAGCGAAGGATGGTGTTAGATGCACTCATGCTTAACACGCCAGTACATCCAGAGAGCCGCCTTCTATACATTTAGAGTGTGGTAGAGATAGTGTGAAGGATCGATTGAGATATACTCACCCCTTAATCCGCCAGTTCTTACAGAGCGAAGGATGGTGTTAGATGCACTCATGCTTAACTTGCCTGTACATCCAGAGAGCCGCCTTCTATACATTTAGAGTGTGGTAGAGTTAGTGTGAAGGATCGAGTGAGATATACTCACCCCTTAAACCGCCAGTGCTTACAGAGCGAAGGATGGTGTTAGACGCACTCATGCTTAACACTGCCAGTACATCCAGAGAGCCGCCTTCTATACATTTAGAGTGTGGTAGAGTTAGTGTGAAGGATGGAGTGAGATATACTCACCCCTTAAACCGCCAGTGATTACAGAGCAAAGGATGGTGTTAGATGCACTCATGCTTAACACCGCCAGTACATCCAGAGGGCCGCCTTCTATACATTTAGAGTGTGGTAGAGTTAGTGTGAAGGATAGAGCGAGATATACTCACCCCGCCAGTACTTACAGAGCGAAGGATGGTGTTAGATGCACTCATGCTTAACACCGCCAGTGCATCCAGAGAGCCGTCTTCTATTCATTTAGAGTGTGGTAGAGTTAGCGTGAAGGATGGAGTGAGATATACTCACCCTTTAAACCGCCAGTGCTTACAGAGCGAAGGATGGTGTTAGATGCACTCATGCTTAACACGCCAGTACATCCAGAGAGCCGCCTTCTATACATTTAGAGTGTGGTAGAGTTAGTGTGAAGGATGGAGCGGGATATACTCACCCCTCACACTGCCAGTGCTTACAGAGCAAAGGATGGTGTTAGATGCACTCATGCTTAACACCGCCAGTACATCCAGAGAGCCGCCTTCTATACATTTACAGTGTGGTAGAGTTAGTGTGAAGGATGGAGTGAGATATACTCACCCCTTAAACCGCCAGTGCTTACAGAGCGAAGGATGGTGTTAGATGCACTCATGCTTAACTCGCCAGTACATCCAGAGAGCCGCCTTCTATACATTTAGAGTGTGGTAGAGTTAGTGTGAAGGATCGAGTGAGATATACTCACCCCTTAAACCGCCAGTGCTTACAGAGCGAAGGATAGTGTTAGACGCACTCATGCTTAACACCGCCAGTACATCCAGAGAGCCGCCTTCTATACATTTAGAGTGTGGTAGAGTTAGTGTGAAGGATGGAGTGAGATATACTCACCCCTTAAACCGCCAGTGCTTACAGAGCAAAGGATGGTGTTAGATGCACTCATGCTTAACACCGCCAGTACATCCAGAGGGCTGCCTTCTATATATTTAGAGTGTGGTAGAGTTAGTGTGAAGGATGGAGTGAGATATACTCACCCCTCACACTGCCAGTGCGTACAGAGTGAAGGATGGTGTTAGATGCACTCATGCTTAACACGCCAGTGCACCCTGAGAGCCGCCTTCTATACATTTACAGTGTGGTAGAGTTAGTGTGAAGGATGGAGTGAGATATACTCACCCCTTAAACCGCCAGTGCTTACAGAGCGAAGGATGGTGTTAAATGCACTCATGCTTAACACGCCAGTGCACCCAGAGAGCCACCTTTTTTTACATTTAGAGTGTGGTAGAGTTAGTGTGAAGGATGGAGCGAGATATAATCACCCCGCCAGTGCTTACAGAGCGAAGGATGGTGTTAGATGCACTCATGCTTAACACCGCCAGTGCATCCAGAGAGCCGTCTTCTATACATTTACAGTGTGGTAGAGTTAGTGTGAAGGATGGAGTGAGATATACTCACCCCTCACACTGCCAGTGCTTACAGAGCGAAGGATGGTGTTAGATGCACTCATGCTTAACACAGCCAGTACATCCAGAGAGCCGCCTTCTATACATTTAGAGTGTGGTAGAGTTAGTGTGAAGGATGGAGTGAGATATACTCACCCCTCACACTGCCAGTGCTTACAGAGCGAAGGATGGTGTTAGATGCACTCATGCTTAACATGCCAGTGCATCCAGAGAGCTGCCTTCTATACATTTAGAGTGTGGTAGAGTTAGTGTGAAGGATGGAGTGAGATATACTCACCCCTCACACTGCCAGTGCTTACAGAGCGAAGGATGGTGTTAGATGCACTCATGCTTAACACCGCCAGTGCACCCAGAGAGCCGCCTTCTATACATTTAGAGTGTGGTAGAGTTAATGTGAATGATGGAGTGAGATATACTCACCCCTTAAACCGCCAGTGCTAACAAAGTGAAGGATGGTGATAGATGCACTCATGCTTAACACGCCAGTACATCCAGAGAGTCGCCTTCTATACATTTAGAGTGTGGTAGAGTTAGTGTGAAGGATGGAGTGAGATATACTCACCCCTTAAACCGCCAGTGCTTACAGAGCGAAGGATGGTGTTAGATGCACTCATGCTTAACTCGCCAGTACATCCAGAGAGCCGCCTTCTATACATTTAGAGTGTGGTAGAGTTAGTGTGAAGGATCGAGTGAGATATACTCACCCCTTAAACCGCCAGTGCTTACAGAGCAAAGGATGGTGTTAGATGCACTCATGCTTAACACCGCCAGTACATCCAGAGGGCCGCCTTCTATACATTTAGAGTGTGGTAGAGTTAGTGTGAAGGATGGAGTGAGATATACTCACCCCTTAAACCGCCAGTGCTTACAGAGTGAAGGATGTTGTTAGATGCACTCAGGCTTAACACGCCAGTGCACCCAGAGAGCCGCCTTTTTTTACATATAGAGTGTGGTAGAGTTAGTGTGAAGGATGGAGTTTGATATACTCACCCCTCACACTGTCAGTGCGTACAGAGCGAAGGATGGTGTTAGATGCACTCATGCTTAACACGCCAGTGCACCCTGAGAGCCGCCTTCTATACATTTACAGTGTGGTAGAGTTAGTGTGAAGGATGGAGTGAGATATACTCACCCCTTAAACCACCAGTGCTTACAGAGCGAAGGATGGTGTTAAATGCACTCATGCTTAACACGGCAGTGCACCCAGAGAGCCACCTTTTTTTACATTTAGAGTGTGGTAGAGTTAGTGTGAAGGATGGAGCGAGATATACTCACCCCGCCAGTGCTTACAGAGCGAAGGATGGTGTTAGATGCACTCATGCTTAACTCCGCCAGTGCATCCAGAGAGCCGTCTTCTATACATTTACAGTGTGGTAGAGTTAGTGTGAAGGATGGAGTGAGATATACTCACCCCTCACACTGCCAGTGCTTACAGAGCGAAGGATGGTGTTAGATGCACTCATGCTTAACACGCCAGTGCACCTTGAGAGCCGCCTTCTATACATTTACAGTGTGGTAGAGTTAGTGTGAAGGATGGAGTGAGATATACTCACCCCTTAAACCGCCAGTGCTTACAGAGCGAAGGATGGTGTTAAATGCACTCATGCTTAACACGCCAGTGCACCCAGAGAGCCGCCTTTTTTTACATTTAGAGTGTGGTAGAGTTAGTGTGAAGGATGGAGTGAGATATACTCACCCCTTAAACCACCAGTGCTTACAGAGCGAAGGATGGTGTTAGATGCACTCATGCTTAACACCGCCAGTACATCCAGAGAGCCGCCTTCTATACATTTAGAGTGTGGTAGAGTTAGTGTGAAGGATGGAGTGAGATATACTCACCCCTCACATTGCCAGTGCTTACAGAGCGAAGGATGGTGTTAGATGCACTCATGCTTAACACCGCCAGTATATCCAGAGAGCCGCCTTCTATACATTTAGAGTGTGGTAGAGTTAGTGTGAAGGATGGAGTGAGATATACTCACCCTTTAAACCGCCAGTGCTTACAGAGCGAAGGATGGTGTTAGATGCACTCATGCTTAACACGCCAGTGCATCCAGAGAGCCGCCTTCTATACATTTAGAGTGTGGTAGAGTTAGTGTGAAGGATGGAGTGAGATATACTCACCCCTCACACTGCCAGTGCTTCCAGAGCGAAGGATGGTGTTAGATGCACTCATGCTTAACACCGCCAGTACATCCAGAGAGCCGCCTTCTATACATTTAGAGTGTGGTAGAGTTAGTGTGAAGGATGGAGTGAGATATACTCACCCCTCACACTGCCAGTGCTTACAGAGCGAAGGATGGTGTTAGATGCACTCATGCTTAACATGCCAGTGCATCCAGAAAACTGCCTTCTATACATTTAGAGTGTGGTAGAGTTAGTGTGAAGGATGGAGTGAGATATACTCACCCCTCACACTGCCAGTGCTTACAGAGCGAAGGATGGTGTTAGATGCACTCATGCTTAACACCGCCAGTGCACCCAGAGAGCCGCCTTCTATACATTTAGAGTGTGGTAGAGTTAATGTGAATGATGGAGTGAGATATACTCACCCCTTAAACCGCCAGTGCTAACAAAGTGAAGGATGGTGATAGATGCACTCATGCTTAACACGCCAGTACATCCAGAGAGTCGCCTTCTATACATTTAGAGTGTGGTAGAGTTAGTGTGAAGGATGGAGTGAGATATACTCACCCCTTAAACCGCCAGTGCTTACAGAGCGAAGGATGGTGTTAGATGCACTCATGCTTAACTCGCCAGTACATCCAGAGAGCCGCCTTCTATACATTTAGAGTGTGGTAGAGTTAGTGTGAAGGATCGAGTGAGATATACTCACCCCTTAAACCGCCAGTGCTTACAGAGCAAAGGATGGTGTTAGATGCACTCATGCTTAACACCGCCAGTACATCCAGAGGGCTGCCTTCTATATATTTAGAGTGTGGTAGAGTTAGTGTGAAGGATGGAGTGAGATATACTCACCCCTCACACTGCCAGTGCGTACAGAGCGAAGGATGGTGTTAGATGCACTCATACTTAACACGCCAGTGCACCCAGAGAGCCACCTTTTTTTACTTTTAGAGTGTGGTAGAGTTAGTGTGAAGGATGGAGCGAGATATACTCACCCCGCCAGTGCTTACAGAGCGAAGGATGGTGTTAGATGCACTCATGCTTAACACCGCCAGTGCATCCAGAGAGCCGTCTTCTATACATTTACAGTGTGGTAGAGTTAGTGTGAAGGATGGAGTGAGATATACTCACCCCTCACACTGCCAGTGCTTACAGAGCGAAGGATGGTGTTAGATGCACTCATGCTTAACACGCCAGTGCACCCTGAGAGCCGCCTTCTATACATTTACAGTGTGGTAGAGTTAGTGTGAAGGATGGAGTGAGATATACTCACCCCTTAAACCGCCAGTGCTTACAGAGCGAAGGATGGTGTTAAATGCACTCATGCTTAACACGCCAGTGCACCCAGAGAGCCGCCTTTTTTTACATTTAGAGTGTGGTAGAGTTAGTGTGAAGGATGGAGTGAAATATACTCACCCCTTAAAGCGCCAGTGCTTACAGAGCGAAGGATGGTGTTAGATGCACTCATGCTTAACACCGCCAGTAAATCCAGAGAGCCGCCTTCTATACATTTAGAGTGTGGTAGAGTTAGTGTGAAGGATGGAGTGAGAAATACTCACCCCTCACACTGCCAGTGCTTACAGAGAGAAGGATGGTGTTAGATGCACTCATGCTTAACCCCGCCAGTACATCCAGAGAGCCGCCTTCTATACATTTAGAGTGTGGTAGAGTTAGTGTGAAGGATGGAGTGAGATATACTCACCCTTTAAACCGCCAGTGCTTACAGAGCGAAGGATGGTGTTAGATGCACTCATGCTTAACACGCCAGTACATCCAGAGAGCCGCCTTCTATACATTTAGAGTGTGGTAGAGTTAGTGTGAAGGATGGAGCGGGATATACTCACCCCTCACACTGCCAGTGCTTACAGAGCAAAGGATGGTGTTAGATGCACTCATGCTTAACTTGCCTGTACATCCAGAGAGCCGCCTTCTATACATTTAGAGTGTGGTAGAGTTAGTGTGAAGGATCGAGTGAGATATACTCACCCCTTAAACCGCCAGTGCTTACAGAGCGAAGGATGGTGTTAGACGCACTCATGCTTAACACCGCCAGTACATCCAGAGAGCCGCCTTATATACATTTAGAGTGTGGTAGAGTTAGTGTGAAGGATGGAGTGAGATATACTCACCCCTCACACTGCCAGTGCTTCCAGAGCGAAGGATGGTGTTAGATGCACTCATGCTTAACACCGCCAGTACATCCAGAGAGCCGCCTTCTATACTTTTAGAGTGTGGTAGAGTTAGTGTGAAGGATGGAGTGAGATATACTCACCCCTCACACTGCCAGTGCTTACAGAGCGAAGGATGGTGTTAGATGCACTCATGCTTAACACGCCAGTGCACCCTGAGAGCCGCCTTCTATACATTTACAGTGTGGTAGAGTTAGTGTGAAGGATGGAGTGAGATATACTCACCCCTTAAACCGCCAGTGCTTACAGAGCGAAGGATGGTGTTAAATGCACTCATGCTTAACACGCCAGTGCACCCAGAGAGCCGCCTTTTTTTACATTTAGAGTGTGGTAGAGTTAGTGTGAAGGATGGAGTGAAATATACTCACCCCTTAAAGCGCCAGTGCTTACAGAGCGAAGGATGGTGTTAGATGCACTCATGCTTAACACCGCCAGTAAATCCAGAGAGCCGCCTTCTATACATTTAGAGTGTGGTAGAGTTAGTGTGAAGGATGGAGTGAGAAATACTCACCCCTCACACTGCCAGTGCTTACAGAGAGAAGGATGGTGTTAGATGCACTCATGCTTAACCCCGCCAGTACATCCAGAGAGCCGCCTTCTATACATTTAGAGTGTGGTAGAGTTAGTGTGAAGGATGGAGTGAGATATACTCACCCTTTAAACCGCCAGTGCTTACAGAGCGAAGGATGGTGTTAGATGCACTCATGCTTAACACGCCAGTA